>NW_003852537.1:3875916-3900792 GCF_000181295.1 Otolemur garnettii | reverse complement strand
TCCGGTCCAAGTGGGAATGCTGCTTGCCTGGGTCTGGTCCAAGTAGGAATGCTCCTCGTCTGGGTCCAGTCCGAGTGGGAATGTTCCTCGTCTGGGTCCGGTCCAAGCGGGAATGCTGCTTGCCTGGGTCTGGTCCAAGTAGGAATGTTCCTCGTCTGGGTCCGGTCCAAGCGGGAATGCTGCTTGCCTGGGTCCAGTCCAAGTAGGAATGCTTCTCGTCTGGGTCCGGTCCAAGTGGGAATGTTCCTCGTCTGGGTCCGGTCCAAGTGGGAATGCTGCTTGCCTGGGTCCGGTCCAAGTGGGAATGTTCCTCGTCTGGGTCCAGTCCAAGTGGGAATGCTCCTCGTCTGGGTCTAGTCCAAGTAGGAATGCTCCTCGTCTGGGTCCAGTCCAAGTAGGAATGCTCCTCTTCTGGGTCCGGTCCAAGTGGGAATGCTCCTCGTCTGGGTCTAGTCCAAGCGGGAATGCTGCTTGCCTGGGTCTGGTCCAAGTAGGAATGCTGCTTGCCTGGGTCCGGTCCAAGTAGGAATGCTTTCAGTTTCTTCCTATTCACTGTGATGTTGGCTGTGGATCTTTTGTATGTGGCCCTTATAATTTTGAAGTAAGTTATATCTATGCCTATTTCGTTAAACATTCTTATCATAAAAGGATGCTAAATTTTGTCAAATTCTTTCTCTGTATCTATGAAAGGATCATATGGTCCTTGTTTTTGCATTTATTTATGTGGTGAAATGCATTTCTAGATTTGCGTATGTTGAACCATACTTCCATTTCTGGGATGAAGCCCACTTGGTCGTGATGACAATTTTTGTGATGTGCAGCTGAATTCAGTTTGCTAAGATTTTATTGAGGATTTTTGCATAAAGGATATTGGCCTGCAGCTTTCTGTTTTATTCGTGTCCTTTCCTGGCTTTGTTATCTAGATGATGTTTTGGCTTCATAGAACAAGTTAGGAAGGATTCCTTCCTTTTCAATGTTAAGTAATAATTTCTGCATTATACATACAAACTCTTCCTTGTGTGTTTGGTAAAATTTGAGAGTGAAACCATATGTTCTGGTAATTTTTTGTTGACATTTTTTTTTATTGCAGAAAAGATCCCAAATAACCAACATAACCTTATATAATAAGAACAAAGCAGGAGGCATCAACTCACTAGACTTCAGGCTGTACTACATAGCTAGAGCAAACAAAGCAGCCTGTACTGGTACCAAAACAGAGTCATAGACCCATGGATCAGAACACAGAACCCGATATGAAACTATCCTCACATTTGCATCTGATTTTTGACATATACTAGGGGAATAAAATTCCTATTTAATAACTAGTGTTGGAAAAACTGAATAGCTACAGATAAAAGACTGAAATAGGATCTGCCCTCACAAGAATTAATCATGATGGATAAAAGATTTAAACCTGAGGCATGAAGCTGTAAGAATTCTAGAAGAAAATTTTGGGAAAACTCTTAGAGATAATTGGCCTTGGAAAAGATTTTGTGGAGAAGACCTCAAAAGCAATCACAGAAACAATAAAAATAAGAAGTGGGACCAGTGATATATGATATGTCTGATAAAGGGCTGATAACCAGAATCTACAAAGAACTCAAGCAAATCAGCAGAATAAAAATCAACAACCCCATTAAAAGTGGGCAAAAGACATGAATAGAAACTTTTCAAAGAAAAACAACTTGAAAAAATGCTCAACATCTCTAATGGTTAGGGAAATGCAACTCTAATGAAATGAAAACCAGAATGAGATATCACCTATCTCCAGTGAGAATAACGGGGATGCAGAGAGAAAGGAACACTGATTGGTGGGGTTGAAAACTAGTACAACCTCATGGAAAGTGGTACAACCTCATGGAAAGTGGTAGGGAGAAACCGCAGAGAACTTAAAATAAACCCACCATTTGATTCAGTAATCCCAGCACTGGGCATATACCCAAAGGAAAAAGGTCGTTTTACAAAAAGGATCAAACCTTTTAAAATGTTTGGTTTTTTTTTTTTTTTTTTTTTTTCATTTTCAACTGGCTTTCCTCATAATCCCAAACTCACTTGTTGTGTTCTCCCTTTTATGACCACATGTTCAGAACATCAGTGCCCAACCCACATGAGAGCCTGTGCTGGATATTTCTCCCTCCCTTCCTTTGACAAGGTGAATTCTTAAATCCAATTTAGTTGACTTGATTCATTCTTCCACGCAACTTTGCTATTATTCATTCTGCTGCTCAAAACTGAAAATGATACAATTCGTTGCCAAACTAAATCTTCACAAATTGTTTTTTCAAGCTCCAGCAATTCTTAACGGTCAAATCATAAACACCAGAAAATAAGAGTTTAAAATAGAAATGCTGACAAGCCCTTAACTACAACACATTGAATGATGTGGCCATAATGCACTGTATTAGATGTACTCCATAGAGCTTATTGCCAGTGGTGAGTCTATAAATTCCTGAATTAAACCTCAACCACTCACAGCTTATACTTTTAAATTAGATTTCCTACATCATGCTCTCCTTAGAGAAATCTGAGCTGCAGCTGCCGTTATGCATAGGCAAATAAAAATAGAATAAACTCAAGTACTTATCTCAGATCTGAAAAATATTTCTAGTATGCTGCTACTATAGAAAATGATGTGTTCATCTCTCTCACCTTTTCTGCTTCAGAAGAGGGACCCACTTCCAACTCCCCTTGAAAGTGCTCTAAACTTTCTCTTTGTTCTTCCTAATTGTTGCCCTGAAAAAAAAAGCAAGAAAAGAAAAGAAAATGATGTGTTCAGCTTACCATGTATTTCACTGGTCGTTTTTTATTAAATACTTGTGGCCATTTCTAATAAATAAAGAACAGTGTGGGGGGAGCTGCTTCACAACATTCTCTGAAATGAAAACTGGATGATTTAGAAATTTGCAAAAGTAATCATTTGTGTTAAAATACTTCGTTGAAACTTTTTAACAAATTCTGATTTTCCCACCTGCTAAGATGTGAAATAATAAGACCAGTTGTGCTACGTTGTGTTCACATTAAAAGAATTTTCACCCATAATGTATCAGAATCAATTTGGTTTTAGAATCTATACAACTCTTTTCTGAGACTAAGTTGTTAGGAGAATGCGACTTTTATTTATTTGGTCCTGACATGTTAATAGGTAATCTTTGTTCAGTTAAAGGAAGATGGTTCACTCACATGATCACTAAGGCCTTCTGAAGATGAAGATCAGAGAGTATGACCAGTGTGATGAATGTTCTTCCTAGACTCTGTAAGCAAGATTTATTAAGTTTTCGATTTTCATGTTTTATGACTTCAACTAGAATTTCACTTTGAAATTCATCTACTATGGGCCTCAGAAGAATCGAGAATGAACTGCAAGGAAACTGCCATTAAATTATTCCTATAAATCTCCTAGAAACACTTTTTTTTTTTCATTTATATTGCAGTCTTAAGCACACCACTAATAATCAAAACACACAGTACTGGTGAACACATTTAAGATGCATATGAAGAAGCAGAATGCTTGAATTTTTAGAGAAAAATTTAAATATTTTATGGGCTACAGATTTTAGGAAAATAAAAAGAAGACTTCCTTGCTTAAGTCACATCAGCTTTTTCCATACTAATAAAACAGAAAAAAATCTTTCTAACTTGTCTCATTTACTCTCCAGTAGTTGGCTTTCAAATAAAAGTCTTTGGAATGAAAAGACTCAGATGAAGACTCAGCATGAAATGGGAATGAATCAGACTGAGCAAGAAATCACCAAATCAGATGATAATTTTGTTCCTTTAAATTCGTTTTTTATAAAAATCAGGCTCTCAGAACATTAAAACAACTTTTATTAAATGTGTTTGAATCATGGTACTCAGAGGCAACATTATTCTCTGTTCCCATATGCCACTGAGGTGTAAAGTTTGTCCAGGAACTTAAAACCCATGTGGTATAAACGCCAGCATGCCATCCTCAGGGCTGTCCTCTGGGGAACTCACCAGTGTTAGAAAAGACGCCTCTTTCTTTAACTGTTTGTTTATTGAATTTAATGGGAAAGTTTTAGAGACGGTATTCGATGTGGTCATTGAGAGGCTGCCCATGTGTGCAACAGTCCGCTCAGTTGCTGAAAACTCACCACATTTCCTTTTACAATTTAAGTTTTCTTTTCCTGGTTGAAGATAATGTGATTAGGCTGGATCTTGAAATAGAGAGGTAAACTGAAGCATTATCACCCAAACTAATCCATTTGTCTTTTCAACTTCTTGATGAAGCTTACGGTGTATAGCATAGCATTAAACTATATCACTTATCCCTTTCTGTATATATTTTTGTTAGATTTTTGTTAGGATGATGAATGTATTATTACTGTTTTGGAATCTATTGTACATTATTAACTAATAAATACTTACTGATTTAGCTAAAGCCTCCATTGCTGACATTTCTTGGATTTTATCTTTGTGAAGTTTTTCCAATGGCTAGAAAATAACCAGTCTCCTCAGTAAGCCTGAATACCAAAGCAGGTGGGGTGTACTGTCCCTGCTCACTACATTCCTTGGTGTAAAGGGAGCAGGAAAGTTCAGGGTACATATTCACCTCTGCCCTCCTTTCAGAAAGCAGCTTTAATGATATAGTCATCCTCTATTTGGGGCTTGGAAAGTCATTAAGTTATGTAAAAGTATCAATAATATCCCCAAAAAGGAAAAGGAAAAGGTCCATATATGATAAATTCATTATGTATAGACTTAGGCCTCTTCAGCTTTATTTTCTTATTATCCTCCTAATTCAATATATCTATTCTTCCAATCTAGAGGTCAGCGAATGTTTTCTCTATAATGTCAGATAAATATTATAGGATTTGTGGGCCATAAGGTCTCTGTTGCACTGGCAATACTTAAAGGAATGGGTGTAGCTATGTCCCAGGAAAACTTCATGGACCAAACACCGGTGGCAAGCAGATACAGTTGGTGATCTCTGCTCCAGCACGTAGGCCCACATTTCAATCTCAATAAACAATACTCTTGGGTGTGCTGCATAAGACAGTATCCTTCACACATATCAGCACATTGATCCTAACCCTGACTGAGTTACATTATCCTTTTTTATGGAGACTCCAGGTAGCTTGCCCAATCCTGCAAATAGAAAATGTGGGAACCACATTTAGAACATAGGTACGTCTAACCCCAAATCTCATGCTTTCATCACCTCACTAAATGGTGTCTTGTACACATAAAAAAATTCAAATTCCTTGGCCTTCCTTCATTTACTCCCATCACTCACTCCCTTCATTTCACAATCTTGTCCAGACTCATAGTTCCCTTGTGTTCAACTTGGAGCGGTGTCCCGGTTGGTACAGAATCAGTCCATTCAGAAGTGGGAAGGGGCAGGCAGGAGGGAAGGGGTCAGGAGCACGAGGTGGAGACAGAGGGATGGTGGATGGCAAGAAAAAAGAAATAACTCTTACAGATAAAAGTAATTTTAAAACAATTTATATGTACAGGACAAAAATACAGCTTCAAGGATCAACATAGAATATGACTGATTTGACAGAAAAAAATGATAATGAGGATTGATAAAGAAAACCACAGTCATGGTGTGCTCAGGTTTTCCCAGGAGAGATGCACTCTCTATATCTAAAAAAGAAGCTTCTATGAATAAGTCACACAGCCTAAGCCTTACCAGAAAAAACATCCCCATAAACTTCTTCATAAATGTTAACAACTTAAAGTACATTAACGCAGATGAAACCTAACACTGTTTGCTCTCTGAGATGATACTGTAGATCTATTGTGTTATGTTTTCAGTATTGTGCAGCCACATACCTGTGCCATTCCTACTGCTTCATCTTCTGACCTTGAGACCCACCGAGCCAGACCACTAAGTTTCAATATCACTGTGGGCACCAGATGGCTGAGGAGAGTACTTCACAGGTTACCATAGTGATGTTCAGCAGCAAGTGAGTTCACAAATTTAATTGTCTGACTTTGTATTTCTCTTCACGCCACTCCCTTGACTTTTTATCATCAATGACTTCACTTTTAACCAGTCTGAGGAGAACCCACTTTAAGATTTGTGAAAGATGGCAGCACCCATGGCCACATACACAGAGGCTGGTGGGTTATAACCTGGCCCCGGCCTGCTAAACAGCATTGACAACTGCAAAAACAACTGCAATGACAACAACAAAAAAACCAGTTGGCGTTGTGGTGGGCACCTGTCGGCCCAGCTACTTGGGAGGCTGAGGCAAGAGAACCACTTAAACCGAAGAGTTTGAGGTTGCTGTGAGTTGTGATGCCATGGCATCTATTGAGGGCAACATAGTGAGACTCTGTCTCAAAAATAAATAAATAAATATATGAATAAAGCAAAAAATTGTGTAATGCCTAAGTCCTCTCAATGACCAGCAGGAAAGGAAAATTTGGAAACATTCACACCTATTTACCAGTGACATTCTGCCAGGCTCCCTTGCCTCACTGGTCTTTTCTGCTTCCCCCATGTGCCTCTATGTAGGAGAAACCACACATGATTACTGCCTTCCCCAAATGTGAGATGTTCTTGCGGGCTTTCCTGCTTCCTTACTCATCCTAGAATGATTTACATCATCTCCGTTTCTAAATAAGAAAACCCTCTAACTTTATTAGCTCATAAGGGTCTTCAGGTCTCATGCTTACTCTTCTATCTGCATTGAAAAATCAGTGCCCAGTATATATTGACATCCATAGTTTTAACTCAATAAAAATGTATGAAATTAATTTCTAATAAATAATGATAATTACAAATATCATTACCCATGTTCCAAGCCCCTTTCTAAATGCCATAAACACACGTCATTTAATTTTCTTAAATATTATATACAGTAGGTATTATCATCCCTATATGATAAATGCATAAATTCGAAGAGCTTAAGAGATTAGGCATTTTGCACACAGCAACTAAATGGTAGAGATAGAATTTGAGCCCTGCAGCCCACTCAGAGACATACTCCCACTGTGCTATCTTTGTTTCCATGTACACAACTCATCACTTCAATATCTTTATTCCCAAGGTGGGTTTTCCCCCTTCTAGCCCAATAATATTTCTTCTTTAGTAAGCTTCGTAAGTTTCTTCTTCTGTCATGCTGGGGTTTTGTCCTGGGGGCAGGGTCTGTGGATCTGGCAGTGACCAACTGGAAAAATGTAAAGCTAGAAATGATGAGAGAGAAAGAAACAAGACACATGGAATAGAATTTTCAAAGCTGGGAGCACAGGGGACCACCACCCACTTGTGAGGTTCTTGTGGTGGCCCCAAGTGTTTGTTTCACTCAACTTTTATTGAAGGCTATTTTCTCATTAGCCCAGAGGGTAAGCTGAGGAGGGGAACAAAGTCAGCAATTTCTCTGAGCAAGCATATTCGTTCTTATTGTTTCTATAATCATTAACTTCCAGGGTCTGAGAAGCCTTGAGAAATCCAGAACCTGAGCCTTGCATGGGGGGCAGCCTCCTATCTGTGGTCACACACAGGTTCCTAGGGAAGTGTTAATACCTGCTAGTTCACTGTGGAGTAATACACCACTGGTGTTAATCTCCTCTGAAGAATCAGTAGGAATGAGGAATTTTCCTCTCATCACTACCACAGAGGGTCTTCCTCTGCAATAAGGGATATAAGCCCTCGTACTCATATTTCAGGGCTTGAGCTGTTCCCTTGATCTCTGCCCCAGTCAAATACAAATCTCCACAGTGGGTATTTGCTTCGGCTGTTAACTGGTCAGGAGGAGGAAGCCTAGTTAATGTTTCTTGCTAGGCCTTGCACACAGCGTCCTCTGTGGCCATTTCTTCAGAGTGCTTACAGACCCAGCAAGGGTGTTAGTAAGCTGTATCCCCAACAGGCCAGGCTTCTAGGAAAAGCAGGAAACTTGCTCAGATAAGAAATTTAGCAGTGGCTGGTTTAAAGGTAAACTAGATGACTTTCCTTTGCTCTACCTCGCTTAGCTTACTTTTTTATTTTCTTCTTTTTCTGGAGGTGTTTTCCCTTGCCAAGAAATGGGGTCTCCGGTTCCCATTCTTCCTGCAAATCATAATTACTAGTTGCAAATATAAGAAGCCACATTCTGATTAATGCAAAGGGAGATAGAAATTATTTAAAAGATAGCAATATTTCACAGAATCAATACAACGACTTAACAAACAGAATTGGAAAAGAGATGAGACCTGAAATAGATTAAGAAACAAAAGTGTAGCCAAAATCATACCAAGGGATGGTGGTGGGCATATGAGGGACGGTGGTGAGCAGCCCCACTGCACCTCCCGACACTCCCTATGTCTGGCTCCAGATGTGGAGGTACCATGATCACAACGGTCACCACGCTGCAGGCTGCTTCGCTACTCTCTGCAGAATGAAGTCTGAGCTCTGAGCTCTTCCTTGCACCCTTGCATTACTTGCTTCAGATCCAAAGTCATGGACAGGAGCATCCAAGCATTTAAGCTGAAGTTCATGCTCTGGCTCTCAGGAGTGGAAAGAGTGAATACTGGTCAGACTTTCACTTCCCATCTGTGCTGGAACTTCTCCCACACACACAGGGTGTCTGGAGGCCAGGCAGAAAACATGACCAGTGGTCACATTAGTGGCGTGTTCTCCACTTAAGTGCAGTCTCACTAAAGGAGGGTGCCAGAGATTTCTAAGGCAGTGTCCTGCAGAGCCTCATTTTCATGTTACTACCTCAAAAGCCCTGCACTGGCTTTTCTTTCCCTTTTATATCTATTTCCTTCTGCCCCCACCTTGGGATGTCTCTACTCCATATATCATCTGTGTAAAAGGAAAAAGATGTGTCTTTTCCAGCCACTAAATCATTCCTAATTCCTTTCTTGTTCTAAAATCCTCAGCTTGAAAAAAAAAGAAAAACAAAATTATGAAGTAAGTAAATCACAATGGAGGAATGATTGTTATAAATTTCTTGTTGGCATAATTTCAAATCTAAGTGCCTCAATTCCTGAGTAGATCATATCCAGAAACCTCATTACATGATGCAGAAAAGCAATCAGGTGGCTTGTGCTTCAGCACAGAATGTATTTCCACGTTAAAATCAACTGTAAGTGTCAGCACCTGTGGGTAGCAATTGACAGCTCTTTCTCAAGGCATTTAGCCCTGGGGTCTAAGACCCACCGGCTTTGCCTTGATTGAGAGACTTAGGTCCTCTGACTTAAGCCTGGTCTGCTTGAGTCCTTCCATGGATCTGTGATAACATCCATTGCACTGTTTGGAAAACAGATGGCTTTACACTACATCCTTTTCATTTTAGCTGTCACACACTGTTAGCTCTTAGTCAATATTGGCATTTTTATGTCTGAGGTTTTCTATCTTCCTGTGCTAATAGCTATGTGGCCTATCAACAGATTGGCTGCTCTAGTTTTTCCTTTAATAGCTTTTCTAGACAGTGCCTTCTTAATTCAGAGATCATCATTTCCTACACACCTGTTGTCCCTATTATCCAGTTTTTATTTCCTGTTAAAATTATTTTAGTTCAGTCTATTTGCACTGTGCAATAATTTGCACACCTTGAGAGGAAGAAGTGCCCTCGTCACTCACCAGCTCTCTCTATCCCCCAGGGTCTTCTGAAATGGCTGTCATTCCAACGTCTCATTTCCCTAGTATAGCCTACGATTCATTTCTGCTTTTTTTTTTTTTTAGTTGCAATTTTTAGATGGTCAAAATAATGTAGCATAAAGATCCATATAAATAATCTTCAATGAGAATACTATAGTCAGTTCAGTGTAAGCCTTCCTATCACCTAGCACTTTGCTGTTCCAATTTAAATTATTTAATGTAAAATGCAGCAACAGGACCATAGTCCCCCCACCCATATGATGAGACTTTCTGGTTATTTACATGTGAGCCTTAGTAAACAGATTTATTTTTAAATAATTTTTGCCTGATCTTAAATAATCTTGTGATTTAAGAGAAGAAAATCAGAAAGTAATGATTAGCTCTGCTGATTGAGGAAAGTGTCTCTACTTGCTAGATACACAATAGTACTACACGTTTTAGTTAGAGAAATGGCTGCATGTGTGCCCATTTCCTTTGAAGCTATCTTTTAATTAAGTCAACATTATTCTCCTTAATTTGAGATCGTATTTCATTTATACAACTGAATAAATACGTGAATAAGCAGCCTAGCAGGCGGTGTCTGTGGCTCAAAAGGGTAGGGTGCTGGTCCCATATGCCAGAGGTAGTGGGTTCAAACCCAGCCCTGGCCAAAAACTGCAAAAAAAAATAATATTAATAAGCAGCCTAGCTTATAAAGACATGACAAATAGAAGTATCTCTACCTCCCCCCAAACTCAAATCAATCACTGGAATAAAATATATTTGTAAGTTTTTTTTTTTTTTTTATCATTTTCTTGGTGGTAATTCTTTACAATACTTTGAGTTGAAGCAGATTCAGCACCATCTTAAAGTTTAACCAACAAGACAAAGATGCATTTAATTGAAATCAATGGAGAAAAATGTAAAGTAAGAAGAATTGGTTACCCATGTTGTTTAGTAATTGCACTATGGATTTTCCTTCCAATAGATTGCTCTACCACACAACTCTCAAAAATGTAAATTATGCATGGAAGATTTTGCAGATGATCGGTGATGACATTAATATATAGCTCAGCTGAAATGCATTATGTGAAAACAAGAACCCAGTTCCCAAAGGTTAAAAATCTAATCAATAACTTGCTGCAAGAAAATTTATTAGACAGGATCTGCAGTAATGTTATGGAGAATAAAAGAGGCAAATATTAAACAAGGCAGCTAAAATTAATGTTTGATTTCTGATCTGTGAAAGCATTAAACCTGTATTATTGAAACTCTATACTGGTACCTAAATGCTTGTTTTTGTTTGGCAAATTAAGTCAAGCTAGAGTAACATGGTCATTGGGCAGTAATCTGGTATATATAAATGGCGTATACAACAATTACAAAAACACAATCCACAGAGTCAGAGTTAGACAGAGATTCCGTGGTTCCCTATTCAATACACACTGTGGTGATTCCCTCATGGAGAAAATTCTTAGGAATCGAAACAACAGGATTTCCAGGCTCTATATCCTATTCTCTGATTCTCCGGGCACAGATCCCAGTCAGGTTCACAACCTAGAATTTGGGACACCAACCTTTGACAGAACATAAGGCATAAAACCAGGTATAGAAAACCAAGAAAATGGTATCCTTATCTATCTTTGTAGGTTAGCTATTAAAAGAAGGGTATGGAAATTGGGAACATTTGGACATACGTTTTTCCCAGTCAAATCCATAAATTCTGAAAGACTTTCATAAAATAGCTTTTCAAAGCACATTTTATTAAAACACACAGAAAATATATCAGACCTTCTTTTCTAGTACCTTATTAATTTACAGTGTTACAAGGTCTGTATAATAACCCTTTTGTAACAATGACAACAGTGACGCCAAGAACATTTTATCCCTCAAAGAGAGGTAAAATTGTTGTTTTCACCCACTTAGACTGGGTTTTTCATTACATTCTAATTCTTCATAAATTTATAATTTTATATTAGTATGATTTACTACCTCTTTCTCTTGATGAGAATAGTCGATTTTTATAAACTCCATCCCATCAACTTCACAGACAGCAAAGTGTTTGCTTTCACAACACCGCCTGCCATAGCCACAGAACGTGCCAAATCTCCGGTCTCAGTTTCGTGTCTCGCAGGTTTATGCTACACTTGCCTCACTGATGAGAAAAATAAAACACATGGGGTGCAGGCCCAGAGCAGCTGGAGCTCGGGGTACTCATTTTCAGCTGAGAGCTGATAATTAGGCTGCAGCCATTCAAGCACATAACTAAAGGTAAGATGGTTCAGCCACAGACAAAACTGTTCTAAAGCAATTTCATTTCTAATTATGGGTCCGGATAGAATATGTGTGTGCTTAATCTGTAATGGAATGCAACCTCCTGGGAAATAAGGGAACCAAGATATTAAAATCACATATTTAAGGTAGAAGTTGGGAATAACTCCTGCTTGAAAATGTATTTTATATATATATATTACAGAGAAATTTGTAAACAGGTAAAAATCTGTAAAAGGGACGTAGTTATTTTTTCCAAAATTCTGGCTGGGACAGAAGTCATAGATGCTGCTAAACTTATAGCTATGGGTATAGAGGTCTGTGTCACAGAGCCAGCAATGCGGACAGAAGCAGAGGCAGAGACTAGGACGGAGAGATGGAAACTTGTATTCAAAGATTTCTGGACACATTCATTTATTCCTATTGAAGTCCTAACTTCTCCTATTTAGATGTTAAATGAAGATAAGTTCTCTGAAAATATCCTTAAATTTATCAGGTCACTGAAGTAATAAATTTAAAAGCCATGAATTAATTCACCGTTTCAAAAGTAATGAAGTAATTCCATGTAAAGAGCTTGTATACTTAGGTGAGGCTGGCGTACACCATTTACCATTGGATCACCATAGTGCAACAAACTAAATTATATATATTTAATGTTTGGGATCCTGAATAGGACTAACAATAGACTATCTTACAAATGTTCCTAGATTCTCTTTTCACATGCAGGTAATAAAATTCCAAGGAAACCAAATAAGTAGAATTGTGAATTTAAAACATTGGCTCTACTTTGAGACACAGATGGTTAGATCTTAAGACCAATTAAGGAAACATAGTGTGGTTGGAATGGGTTTGTGGGGGCTTGACTATAGGGCCATCCTTCCCTTCTGACACTAGCCACAATATTGAACCTGTTTCTCAAGAAATAAATTTATAGTTTCACTCTTATTCAATGGTCTAATCCATCAAATGTATTCAAAATGTCCCGACATTCCTTTACCTCAGGTTCTTGTGTTCTCTAAAATGGAACGTGGTTGTAATTATTAGAGAAACGCCACCACTACAAAGCGTGCCCCACTGATCAGTTTGCACACCAGTGCCACTTAACATATAAATATCCCCCGCACTCATTGGAAGCTTTCTACAACATGTCTGTATGCCTGAATCAAAATGTGATTCCATTGTGTTGAACATGGTTGAATCTCTAAAGAAAAATTTTGCTAATGTGATTTGAAAAGCACATTGTGACATTTCATAGATCCTTAAGATTCAGAGAAATTCCTGTGAGATGTTCCATGTAAAAACATACGTTGCAAACACTCTGGGTTCATTTTCCTCATTGAAGAATCAAAATATACATTAAAATAATAAAGACTCTGAGGAATGCCTGATCAAGAGAGAGCTGTTTATAATTGTTAACTTTTGTTTAATTCAGCGTTTCTTTAAAGCTTACTTGACTATGAAGCCAAGAAAACACTGTTGGGGTGACATTCCATACACACAAAACTATTTATCTGAAGAACACACTTTGAAAATGATGCCTTATTGAAATATATTGTTTTCACTGCATACAAGCAATAGCTAGTAGTTAATTGTGAGTCTTGAATGCTTAAATCCCAGTTCACCTTTGTAATCTCAGACACCAGTCTGTAACATGGGTCCCTAGGCTGCAATGGATTTAGTAAACTCTTGAAAATCAGATGTATGTGGATATATATTTACATTACTCTAGGGAAGGAGAAAATAACTTTCATCAGATTATAATGGGCCCATGATTTAAATATTAGGTCCGTTTTAAAAATGAGAATTTTAAAGATGCATTAATAAATATTTTAAGTGCTTATTATGAGTGGGAACAGAGGTGCATATAGTCAAGTTCATCTTGAATAGATGAGAATATGAACAGAAAGTAAGTTTCACACAGATAGAACACAGGTCCTGTGGAAAACAGCAGTGGCACCTGCTTCCCAGTTTCTGGTATTAGCTCGGTGTGCGCTTCAAAATAACCCTCACGTCTTTGGAGAATCCCCGTGTATCTCTGCTGTCACTAATTCTCTTCCACCATAAGGAGGGGCCTCCCTCCAGAATCACTTTAAGGAGAATTACGTTTGCCAGTTTATAATAAATGAAGGAGAACTGCTCATGCAGGGGTCAATGAGAAAGGTAATTTTTTACCGTGGTAAGAAATCTAAATGTCTTCCACCCTTTACTTGCTCTCATAAAATTAATAAAAATGTGAAGGGTCTGAGGATAATAAGATTGTAATCTAAAAATGAAATTCTGTAGGTTCTCCATCCCACATTGTTTAAAGAAATCTTAGTCAAAGAACAGACAGAAAGATCCAGGCCATTTCTTGATTTCTTCTTTTCTAACTTTATATCTAAAGCCAGGAATTGCTAGCGTGTTTTAGTTTTCCTTGGTTACACTGTGAAAGAATTGTCAACCAATAGCATCACCTCTGAATGTAGAGCTTTCTCCAGCAATAAGACATTTATTGTGTTATACAGATCGGGGAAAGTTATTTTTCAAAAACAAGATGATATGTTTGAGGCATATTTAGTTATTTGGTACTTGTTTTAAACCTCTAAACCTCAAGTTCTTTTCTTTGTCAGAAAGCTGCCATAAACTGGTGTATAAGAGTTGAGTAGACCTGGTTGGATTGCAACAAGTTGCTACTTTTCTGGAAAACCAGGACATTCTTTTGAAACTTAACAAATATGCAAATAAGTAAAATGATTTAAAATGTTAATATGACTACTATGGAGCTTGTAAGTGATTGCCTTAGTTACAAAGAAGGTATAAAACCTATCTAATGAAGGTCCAAAATAATAATAAGTCTATGATAATAATAAATAATGAATATATACATCATGACATGTTTTCTTAAAATAGTGGTTCAGATACCTAAGAAATTAAGGCTTTATCATAATATGGCTTATACACACAAGAACCAGTTATTTTTATTTAATCCAAATACAGTATTTTAACCATTTACATACAAAAACAATGACTTTCTAAGTGTTAAGCAATTACTAATTTATAACCCAATACCAGATTACAATCAATACTCAAAGTTTTCGTACTAAGAATTTAGTGTTTGATTAATGACACTCTAATTCTTTTCCATTTTGGCAATTCCCTTTGGAACGACTTGGACATTTTTAAATATTCAGGTCATATCACAGCATTCACCATACAATGTCATTATAAGAGAGCCCAAGATTGATGAGTTTAATGAAAATTATGATCTACTGGGCTCTAGGAGATAAATGTAGGCATTCTAGTCCAGTGAGTTTGGAAATCTGAGGTTGGGCCCACTTTTTAAGGTACAGTAAATAAACCTAGCAGAGTTAACAGAAACTAATAGTGTTCTTTACCCTGACTGCCAATGCTCAGATTTCAAATGTGAAAAGAATTAGGGGATTGCCAAAGAGTAAGAGGAAACATTGACTGCTTTATTAGTATTTGCTAATGTTATTTTATAAAATGCAAAGATTGGGAGGCTGAGGAGGATAGATTGCCTGTGCTCATGAATTCAAGACCAGCCTGAGCCAGAGCCAAAGCAAGACCTTGTCTATAAAAAAAAAAATAGCCCAGGGCCAGGCACAGTGGCTCAAGCCTGTAACCCCAGCACTTGGGAGTTGTCTGAGGCCAGTGGATTGTCTGAACTCACAGGTTCAAGACTAGTGAGACTCTGCCACAAAATAAATGAATAAATAAATAAAATAAAATAAAGTCATGAACTAGGGTCAAAGATAGAATTTTAGGCAGTTAGATTTTAGCACAGAATCAACAACAAAGGGGATTAGGGGATAAAATTTTACTTATATTATGAACATGATCCTACGACACTGGTGTATAAGGGTTGAGTATCTCCAGTTTACAGATGTATAAAGTTCATATTAAGTAAATGAAACAAAGATTTCAAGCTATCTCTGAAATATTTAAATCTTAGTGGTATTTACTTTATCAGTTATGCTCAATGGTTTTCTCACATTTAGATGGAATGAATCAAAAGACTCAAAGCCAACCCCCCTCCCCCAGACACAAACAAACACACACTCCTGCTTTTGTCCCATGGAAAAACAGTGTTATGATAAAAAAAGAGTTGAAGATTAAAAAATATAAAGCATACTGAGATAAAGTATGGATAGCTACAGATATGAAGGGTTTAATGTTTCAAGGTGTGAATAGGACCTTCCATAGATTAGATTTAATTTTAAAACAGTATGTTGAGGTATAAAAATAATCTAGTAAATTCATCACATATCTTTAATAATATATTTCAAGTTATTAAACAGCACAAGTGCAAAGGCATAAGATACCAATGAAGCTGCGAATATGTCGGGAGAATATGTTTGTATTTGCTTTAGTAACAGCAGCCTATGTGGTTTTGTTTGAATGTCAATGTCTGCATTTTCTATTGAAAATTATAAGCCACAGTTCATAAATTCACTACAAGTTGGTACACTAACTAAATTAATAAAGATGAAGCTAAAATGACAGCATTCCATAGAGTAGTGGTTGCAAATCATATCTAATCAAGGACAAAATTCACTGCAATAATGACAAAATATATATCCCTTTATATTCTGGGAGTTCTGACTCTTTTCCGTGTCCAGAAGCAATAGAAGTCTTAGCGTGTCTTTCAGTCAGACCACCTGACATACTAGTAATTTACAGTTCTCAGAGGATTCAAGCACTAATGAGAATAAATGAGTATAACATTTAGTAAACCTCAAAGACTAGATTCACACAGCGCCAGCAAGTTGCTGTTATATACAGGAAGTGCTACCTCAACCTAATTACCAAAGAGTTAGTAACCAGGTGGAGAATTCAGCAGGCAAGTGGGAGATTTTTATATGGGGGAAGGAAAAGCATCAATGTCAGTTGATCGGGGAAAAAAAAATAGAGAGTGAGAAACCAGGAGGGAACATAAGTCAGAGTTTATGAAATGTTTGGCATTTATTTGAATGCATTTGAATGAATGGGAGTTAATTGAAGTATTGTTAATTTTCAAGAACAATTGAAACTGTTCACACGGCTACTCTCAGCTGCTTAATAAATTGTTTTCTTCCTATAATATATTAATAATATGATTATAATAATATTAGTAGCCTTAATAAAATATGGAAATGACCTAAGAAGAAGATGAAAAAGCTAAACCTTTCTGTGTTCTCACTAGATTCACCTTGAGGTAAGACTGGGAGGTTGTGCCAACACAAAAGGCCAAAGATGGTAAGGACTTTTAATAGAGGTTGAAAGAATTGACTCTAGCTTTAAAATTCAAAAGAGTGTTTGGGCACCATAGACATGTTATTTCTCCTGCTGAATGGTCATGATCATATAGGAGATTAAACGTACATGTGCAAATCTAGGCTGACTTGTTCATTTTTCCATGGTCTAGAGTAAAATTCCAAGATTGAGAATAGCTGAAGCTTGCTGTGCCAATCCTTGTGTAAAGGTGAGGAAATTAAACTAGCCTAATTTTAAATTGTCCTCTGACTATGTGAGACAGTATTGTCCATCCACAGTGAGGAGGGACAGTCCTGTTGGGAGTCTAAAAGTGTTTACACAAGTACTAAGTCATTGTCGGTCCACTGAAGTTTAGGCACTGTGTAGCAATACATGGGAGATAGTGGGAAAAAGTAAATAGCTTTATTGACCCTTCTAAAATAGTAGTTCTACATCATGGTTTTATTATTTTGTTCAGAGTATACCAATTTCCCAGCATGTCAGGCACAACCACAAAAAATGTTCCTATAGAAACACGTTTTAAAGTAAAACAACGAGAAAAAAACAAAAGATATTCTGTTCCTTAGGCCACCATGCCATTTTTTCCTTTTATAGTATAATTAGAATTCTTTACATATAGTGTATATGTCATAAATCATATTAAGAATTTTTTTTTTAGACTGAGTCTTTCTCTTTGCCCAGGATAGAATGTAACGGCATTATCGTAGCTCACTGAAACTTCAAACTTCTGCCTCAAGTGATTTCCTTGCCTCAGCCTCCCGAGTACCTGGAATACAGGCACGTGCTACCATACCCAGCTCACTCTTCTTACTTGTAAAGACAGGATCTCACTACGTTGCCAAGGCTGGTCTCAACTCCTGGCCTCAAATGATCCTCCCTCCTCATCCTCTCAAAGTGCTATGATTACAAATGTGAGCCACTATGCCCAGCCTCATATTAAGAATTTAAATTGTTCCATTTAGACTGGAAATCACTGTGATTTTGAGATAGATTAATGAAGTAAAATTAACATTGACAGGAAGAGCATGTTCAATTTTGAGATTTTCTATTGCAATGACATTAAATGACCCACCCAAAGCATTTCATATACATTTACTAACAACGCCCTTGGTTGTTATGGGCTATTAATTATTAATAGCAGTAAACATAATTTTCTTTTCCTGTTATGACAATTTGCACTGACCACCAAGTTTCTATGGCTTGGAATGCATTAGCCAAGAGATTTATGTACTGAAACTCTAAAAAACAAATGGCTAAAATTTTCTCAATTATCTGCATTATGTAAGAAAAAATTAATTTCCTGTTCTGTTTTCCCTTAATTACTTGAATTATTATGGTCAGTTATGCTTGTCTTTTAGGTCCTATTTATTCTGATTTTTATAATTACATACACTTAATGTTATTTCATGGGATACAAGAATTTATCCATTGTCCTTTAACAATGGGAGTTAAAATTGACCAGTCATGTTAGATATGTGTAGGGGTCAAAATCAGATGCCTCTAATATTTATACAGAAAATGCTCACCAAATAGCTATTACTAATGTGTTCCTGAAAGGTATTGAATATATTGAAAAATGAAAGTTTGACTCCAGGTCTACCACAAACTTAAATATTATCCACTCTGGAGATATTATTTATATCATCTTATAGACAATTCCTTTGTTATCTATCACAGTTCAAAATTTATATCAAAGTTTATATTGATTATGCCACCACCAACAATCTTATTTTTAAAATTCTGATTATTCGAACATTGTAAATTTTTTTTTGGAACAGGTAGGCTTTAATAACTGCTTTTATCACCAGGTTAAGTCATGCAGTTACAAAGTAGTTAGAAATTTCTGAAAGTAGTTATTACAGTTTTAAAAAAAAAAAGTTCATTCTTAAACATATATTATCTAGCCCTTCATTGGGACACTATAATTCAAAAGGCCCTGGCCAAGTAACTCCCAAAACAAACACTCGACCTAAGGTTGTTTTCAGCTCACTGTTAACAAAGCTGGGTGCAGAATGCAAAGTCTCTGAAGGAGAGAATGTAAGGTAGGCCAGGAAGGGGCCATTGGCAATGCTCAGAGTCATCCAGACTCCAAACAGGAGAGCCCAAGGGGTTGTTTCCTGGGATATTCTATTTGAATTACTGTTCAATTAGTCAAGACAATAGATCTTCAAAAGAGAACAATCAATTAACATGATAAGGAGGTTACTGCATTCTTTGGACTATGTGTCATAATTATATAGTTAGCAAATTCTGACAGTCTTAACTAAAATAGTCTCCAACACTTACAGATATGAAGATAACTTAGTTCTTCACAGGGCTTTTTGTTTTAGCTGGATAACAATACATGACTGACAACTATAAATGATACTGTGTTATGGTATAAAAATACTAGCTTTTTTCATTTATTATGTTTATAGGCATTCACTGCTTGAGTCAAGGGTAGGCTTCTTACGTAATTAAAGGCAATTTTATTACAGCAGCATGTACTTATTCTAAAAGAATAAAATGCATAAACAGAAACAGCTTTTCTTTCTGTTTGCAGTCTGTACAATTGAGTTATTTTGCTGATGTAAAATACCAATAACTCACTTGAGGACCATGCCACCTTCTGAAATGGTCACATACCTACTTCTTAAATGTGTTAAAGTTACAGCACATCCCAGACTTTTTCAGAGCAAAAGAAGCAAGTAACTGACTGCTCTTGACTGCGCCTTCCCTGGCAGTAGCACTGACTGCTGGGAAGAGCCAGAGTGAGAACTTTTATTTAATGGAAAAATACCTAAAATGGCTCTCTGTATGTGACCTACATTTTCACACTCCTCGGACTGTACATGATCCCCTAATGTTAATTTCTTTTTTCTTAAGGGACTGATTTGGTTTGACTTTTTGAGAATGGTGTCTATTATCTAATGAGTCATGAGAGAAAGGGATTTTTGTGGTTACATGTAAACTTGTGATAGGTCTGCAGAAGTTACAGGTGAAGAGGATAGTGAGGAAGTCAGGCATTATCCACCTATGTGAAGGTCACACCAGCCTCACTGTACACTTTGAAGACTTTCTCAATGGCATTGACATAGGCAGCTGTTCTCAGGTCCAACCCCAGGTTATACTTCATGGCTGTGCGCATAATTTGCCTGGTGGAACGTTCCGTTGTGCACACCAAGCCAGAGTGCACAATATCTTTCTCAGAGGCACCCGATATGCTGTCTTGGAACTCTGCTGTGGGTACAATGGGGATAGTTCCACCATGCTTTCCAAATTTTCTTTCTAAACTCTCTTGAACAGACATGAGCAAGTGGTAATTAGAATCCCTTTCATATTTGAAGGTCAAACGACCATAGCTGACATGATTTAGATTCTTCAACCACTCAAAGTAAGACACTGTCACTCCTCCTGCATTCAAGTAGAGATCCAAAATAACCATAATGTTCCTCTCCAGGAAGATCTTATCAGCTTCTGGAGTTGTTGGCCCATTGGCACCTTCAGCAAGGATCTTGGCTTTCACCCTGGGTGCATTGGACTTGGTCAACTGCTTCTCACTGGCGGCAGGGATGAGTGTGTCACAGTCAGCTTCCAGGATGCTTCCTTCATAGGGCTTTGCCTTGGGGAAGCCCATAATGGATCCATGCTGCAATTTGAAGTCTTCTCGTTCCTTTGGGTCAGTACCATCTGGATTCCATATGCTCCCCTCAGATTCACCAACGCCAACACATTTAGCACCAAAATGATGTAAATATCTCATAGAGTGCAAGCCCACATTACCAAATCCCTGAACAACAAATATTTTATCTCCAAACCCTGGTGTCATTCCTAAGATGCTCATGTAAGAAGCTTCATTGATGAAATTTTCAATCCCATGGAAAATACCACGGCCAATAGCTGAGATTCGTCCATGGATACCTCCTTGACTGATAGGTTTACCAGTAACACAGGCATGTGCATTAATGTCATAGTGCCCCATGGTGCTGGCATAGGTGTCAGCAATCCAGGACATCTCCCGCTCCCCTGTGCTCATATCCGAGGCAGGCACATCATTGCCAGGACCAATAAAACCCTTCTTTGCTAGCTCCATGGTGAACCTCCTTATGATCTTTTCCAGTTCATTATCTGTATAGCTCTTGGGATAAATCTTAACACCAGCTTTAGCACCCCCCACTGGGTGCATCAACTACCGCACACTTGTAGTCATCAGAGAAGCCAAAGCTTTTACTTCATCTACACTCACATCAGTGCTGTAACGAATACCTCCCTTGCACGGCGTGTGGTGCTGGCTGTGCTGGGCCCGGTAGCCCTCCATGACCTCCCAGGAGCAGGTGTCACGCGGGATAAGGAAGGAGAGGCTCAGCACGAGGCTTGATGATCCGCAGGATGCTGGCACCCGGTTCTGTTTCTGCTCCTCGCTCTCTCCGGCCTTCAGGTCCTTTACCAGCTTGGCCTCCACGATGCTGGCGCCGCCGGCCGGCCGGGTCAGGGACAGCAGCAGAGCTTCGCCCAGGTAGCGGTACATGGAGGCGAGTGGAGGCGAGGTGCGTGCGGCCGCAGAAGAGGCGCTTCGAGTTCCCACGAAGTAAGAAAAAACATTGTAATTTTTATAACACCTCACTGATATTTATAAAATTGATATCCTAAGTAAGAGTTTGCATGTGAGATATTAGAGAAGCATTCAACATATTTACACAAATACATGACTTCAACTATTAGAAAATACATTGATAATTTAAGGAAGAAAATAATTGTATAACTCTAGCAAGAGTTCTCAAAGAAACCCAAGAAGCACACTCACCATGGGAAATTTTGAAAAGTTTGTTGATACCCCAGAGAATTACATTGCCACAAAATTCTCATTAGCCTCTTAAGAAAAAACAATGAATTCTGAAGTTACCATGGAGAGTTTGGTTCTTATCCTGTGACTTGAAGAAAGGAGCCCCACAAGGCTCATGAAAAGTTCTCCTTTCCCCTATTAGACAGAATCAATGTATTTTCTATATTCATACCACAGTGCAGGACTAGTCAATTATTAGTAGAAGGGTACAGCCTCAGGCCCTGTAATAGCAGGCTCTGCTTATGCTGTGCTTAATGGCAATCTCAGATATGTTTTTCCAATTATTACAGTGTATTTCCTCTGGAATAGCTGCTCTACCCAGGAGTCCTCATTTTGTCTCTCAATCTGGGGTGGGATGCTGATTTTCTTGATCTAGAGTCATTAACTCTGGGCTTCTTAGCTAATGGCACCATCCTTTACATTAGCACTACATTTAATGGAGCCAGAACTCCCATGTTAGGTATAAACTTGTAGCTAAGAGATCAACCTCCTCGCTTTCTGGAAGTTGAGTGCTTGAACGAATTCTTCTCAACCACATGGAGTAAGTGTGTATGGTGATAAATGTGATGCACAGACTTTACTAGGTAACCAGGCACCCAGAGACCTGGGCAAATATCATTCTGGGTGTGTCTTTGAAGTGTTTCTGGATTACATTAACATTTGAGTTAGTAGACCGAGCAAAGCTGATTTTCCTCCCAATATGTATGGGCCTGGGTAGAACAAAAAGCTGCAGTAATGGAGAATTTGCTCTCTTGTCTGTCTTTAACCAGTTCATCAGTCTCTGCCTTCAATTTGGACTTGAGCTGGTGCTTGCGCCTTTAGCTCCACTGGTTCTAACCCCTTTTGACTCAGCTCTCCTGATTCTCCAGCTTGCTAACTTCAGATTGTGGAACTTCCCAGCCTCCATAATCATGAGAGAATTTCTTATAATCTCTTTATATTCATATATATGTGTGTGCGTGTGTGTGTGTGTGTGTATAGATAGATAGATCTCTCTATTCTCACAGACAGCGCACCAAAAGGTATACATATTTTAAGAAAGAAAAAAACTATTTTAAAATTGTAATAGTCCTTTCACATTTAATTTTTGTAATTACAAGAGATACAAGATACAATATATAAGATAAAAAATGTTATTTGTTTATGTTGAGTATTATGATTTTAAGCTTTTTTCCTTTCTTAAAAATGTGTATATGTTTTTTTGCACCCTCCGTACACACACACACACACACAAACACACATGTCCTATTGATTCTATTTCACTGAAGAAACCAGGTGGGGCAGGAGAGGGCAATCTTCTGGTACCCAGTGTTTTAATACAATTGGCTAATCCTCAGGCAAGTGGCTATTTAAATATCTCTAAGAAAATCTTGCAAATTGGTTACCCTTGTAGGAATTCCTAACCTTTTTCTCCCTCTCCTCCCTCTTCTACAGAGCATGGAATAGTAAAACACTTATCTTCTTGTAACTAGGGTACACCTGGGATCCAGTTCTACACAGTGAGATATAACCACAATTTTCAATTGACATTCTTGGCTATCAGTTGACAGAATCTGCTTATTTGGCCCTTTGTCCTTTTTAAGTTTCTTCATACTTAGATATACAGCATCATGCCCTTTCTTACCGTGAGCATGAGAACCATCCACTCAGCACAGGGTAGCAGAAAGATAGAAATTATGTAATGACGACATACAGAGCTGTAACATAAGTATTGAACTTACAGAATCACTGGAAGAAATACATACATTCCTGAGATTTTTTTGTCACTATGAACACAGTAACTGCCATGTGAGCTATATTTAATTTACACTAGTTTGGAGCCCTGGGCCTTATGAAGCATATATAACTCACATGTCTCTTCACCTATCTTGACCTAATAAAACACTGTGGCCCCAAGGAAAAAAAATGTTTTTCTAATGTGGCAGTCAATTAATTGGACTTTCTGTTACCTAGGACCTAAAACATTCCTAACTGATATAATTCCTTGGAAAAGCAGTACAAAGTAACTACACGCCGAAATAAAATCATAATATTTTAATGGCATCAAGAACTGTTTACTGACCTTTTTCAGAGAACGAAGAAGCTATAAGTGCTAATGCAAAAGACTATCAATTTAATAGAATTGTGATCATTTAACTCTGGGCTTCTCAGATAACGGTACCATCTTTTCAAAACATGAGAAGAACATATAAATAAGAAGATACTACAGACAGAAATGTAGTCACTAGACTAAATATCCATGAAGGTGAAAACCCAAACTTCATCAAACAAAATAGCTTTAAATAAAAAAAACAAAACCTGGAGGTAAAACACAATTTCAAGGAAATATTGTTTCTACTTAAGTACCAACTGGGGAAAATCAATTTATGTGTTTAGTATTGTTTCTATCTGGTATCACTTATAATATACATACAGGCAGATTTTGAGATGCTGAAAAACGTTTCCTCCATACTTTGGTTTAAGAAATGCATACTGCAGTTTTCAAGCTTTTCTTTTGTTCAAGTCGTCTTTTTCACAAAGAGGTTAAAAACAGAAGAAAAATATCATCCTGTTTCAAGTTTCTTCCATATCTGATTGATGAGAACCAATTACCTGAGGTTTTCTCCTACACGTACAACAATGTTCCATCTTTTTACTTAACCAGATATAACGTTATTCCTTATTTGCTGCTATTGCCAATGTAAACAGATTTGTTTTTTTCTCAAATAAGCCATATTCACAGAAAAGTCATTTAAAACGAAATACTTGTTTCCACATGTTTCAATAGTCTGTGATTCATTAGTGCAATTTTCACTGTCAGGTGTGTGGGAGGAGCAGCGACAGGAACGTGACCATAATAGCCGGGGAAACCACTAGCAAATCGTGAACTAGGATCCTCATGAATTTACTTTTCAGAAATTTACAAGTTCCTGTCAGCAAAGGGAGTGGCCAGTTTTCCATTCAGAAGATACGTTAGAAATGACCTTCCTTCCTTCCTTCCTTCCTTCCTTCCTTCCTT
>NW_003852537.1:3842658-3874851 GCF_000181295.1 Otolemur garnettii | reverse complement strand
CCGAGCCTAAAAACATGTTTTTCAGGTAGTAAAAAGTTTCTGGTAAAGAAGTACCAGAAAGAGAGAAAGAGAGAGAAGGAACAGAGAGAGAGCACTCAGAGCACATTTAAAATCAGCTCTACTTACGAGTACAAGATAGGCATCCATAATCCAAAAATTCAGATTCTGAAATGCCCGAGAATCTGATAGGTTTGGAACACAACATGATACCACAAGTGGGAAATTCCACACCTGACAAGTCACAGTCAGAATGCAATCAAATCTGTTTTCATGCATAAAATTATTTAAAATATTTTATAAAATTACCTGTGAGCTATGCAGATCAGGTGTCTATGAAATGTAAATAAATTTTGTGTTTAGACTTGCGTCCTATCTCTATGTTATCATATTATGTATATCCAAATATTCCAAAATTAAAAAAAAAAATTCATATTTAATTTCTGTCCTAAACATTTTGGATTAGAAGTACTCAACCTGTAATAAAAATAATCCCCCAGGTGTATAGAACATAAAGATGCAATGAAAAGGGATCAGCTGCATGAAATGAGGAACCTGGGGGGTGACACCTCAGCCGACGAGAATCAAAGCTGAGGCACATTTCAATCTCGGTGTTGCAACAGTGCTTGGGAACAGTCTCCACAGGGAGGGCTTGGGGTGGCACAGGGCCTCAGGGTGATGCCAAGCAAGGCGCCTCCCTACCCAGCCTCCCTGGTGCTGTAGGCAAAGGACAACTGACAAATTTAGAAAGAAGCAATACAACCCACTGAAGCAGCTGAATTGTCTGCTGAAAGACACTGGACACTACGCAGAATGAGGCTGTAGGAAGGAAGTGCATTCCAGGTCCCCTTGCGGCCGTTTGCAGTGAACACTCTTTGTGAAGTTCCCTCCATTGTCCACGCTGACGATCATCAGCCCGCCCTCCTTCAGATACTAAGGCTGGGGTCTTTTTTGCTTCTACACATACATTTATTTCTTAAAAAAACAGGTTTTTTGTTTTGTTTTGTTGCTATAGAACACCGACTTTCAGAGAATGAATTTTTTAAATTTTGTATTATGAATCATATTAAGTCAAAATTGGTTCCTCAGAGGAAACCTTAAAAATGGTACTTAGCTATCATGGTGATTACCATCTTGTTGCCTGGTAAGTTGAGATAAACATACTGATGGATTAGCTGCCTGCTGTAGATAGAGACTGAAACGTCAGTGGCTGAGGACGACAGGATTCATTTCTTGCTTCCACAGACCTGTGATCGTTCAGAAGTTCAGGGGTAGCATCCTGTTCCTCTGCCTTTTTGTAGGACCCTGAAATCTTCTGTTAAAGTAACAGATGCAGAAATCGACTACTTGAGGCACAGGCAACCGTATTTACTTCTTAGCCACCTCTGAACAGTCTGAAAGTAACACATATCACACTCCTCACTTTCCACTGGTAGGAAATAATCACATGTCCCCTCTTAGACGTAAGAAGTTTGGGTGGGAACTGAAAAAACATAGTTACAGGCTGACCGGCCACTTCCTAGGGCAAAACCACTTCATGGAAAGGGAGCACAAAAATAGCTAATAATTACTCCAGCCTGACAATCAATCTTATAAGTATTAATTAATAATCTATTAAATATCTGTTTCATGTGGTTCCCTAAATTCATATCTGGGTCAACTATGGTTTTGCCAATAATCCGAAGGATATCAGCTGGGCCAGTACAGTGGCAATAGTTCTCTTAAGGCTGAGATGTCTTCCTCAGAAATCACCATTCTTTAGTTTGGCATGTCTTCTGAACTATGTTATGTTTATCTCTACTTGACATATTTAAACCTCTGTCTTTTGCAAATCCCATTTTTCCTTAAATTCAACCTTCTGTTTGTAGCATCTTCTGCCCTCTCTAGATCACATTAATCCATCATTTCTCTTTATTTTGCACTTAACCTTTTTCTGGCTTCACAATGGACTATTTGTCATAATTATACACTAGATTATTGTCTGTGAAAAATTATTGCTCGCATATCTTAACCATTCTCTCAAGTTTCTGGTAGAGTGAAGGATACCTTGGTGTACTCAATGAATTAATGAACGAATTAATTGAATAAGTGATTATGAAGAACTGGAAACAGCTTAAACAGTTTAATAGTTAAAAAAGACATTGTTTCTGAACAGCATGTTGATTTTCATAAAGATAAAGATATACACACTTGCATATACATTGATGGTAGTTCCCAACCAAACCAAGTAAATCTAGAAAGTAAGGACTTGATTTTTATGTTTTAATCATCTTGAGTGCTGCCTAGCTTTACTGCTAAGTGTGTATGTAAGCATGTACATTTCAACTAAAACATATATACAAGTAGGAAATCTATATTGTTATTTAAGAGAAAATTTTGAAGTTCAGGACTTAAGAGAAAGACATTTTAACAAATCACTAAGTCATGGGTAAAATAAGAAGCTTATATTGCTAGTAATGGAATCAGTTGTTTTCATAAAAATATTGACTTCTAACTAATATGTAATATTTAATGCATGATGATATTTTATTACTTTTATAAACTTTCTCTTTCCTGAATAATTTTTCTGCTCAATTTTTGAGCACCCATTATACAATAGGCATTTTATACACTGCTGCTCCAAACTTTACCATATCTCTATGTTCTAAAGAAAGAAATCAAAAGCCAGAATTATTTGGAAACTTTCTTAAATTTTGCAATGGCTAAATGTAAAGAAGGAATTCTCCCTGGGATCTTACACTCTACAATCAATGAAAACCTGTTTGGTCAGGACCCAACAAAGATAAAGGAGGTCCAGCACCTCATTGAACCCTTGGGTACTGAACAAGCCCTGCTCAGAAAATGCAGTGAAGGCTACGTTAACCAATGTGATGAAAATATTTCAAATGATATATAAAACCAGCACATTGTACCCCATAATTGCATTAATGTACACAGCTATGATTTAAAAAAAAAAAAAAAAAAAGACCTGCTTCACGTGAGAACTCTAACTGGGCCTTTAAGTCAGCCATATTGAAAACTAGCATCTTTGAGTAGTTCTGAGTTGAAAGCTGTTGTGTGATATGTGTTACTTTCAGACTGTTCAGAGGTGGCTAAGAAGTAAGTACGGTTGCCTGTGCCTCAAGTAGCAAGCTGTGTTATCCTTTGTACCTTCAAGGCCCCACAAACCTAATGAACCCTCTGAGCTACAAATCTCTATGATAGAAGATTGTACTGACTGGAGGCAGAGACAAAGAGAGGAAACCTCCATTTAGAGGCGTCCCTTTGAGTGCTAGACTTGCCAGCCAGACACACCTACCAGGGAAAATACTTTAGGAAACAACTACCCACTTGCTACTGGATTCTGACCCACGTGGTCTTGTGACTCTCTAGCCTGATGCTTCCATTTTGGAGTGGGTCAGTGCAGATTTAATCATAAACTGAATCTTTCTAAATGTAGACTATAAACACAATAACTACGAAAATGACATGAAGGCCATATTAACCAGTTTGAGGAATATTTCAGATTATATATAGAACTAGCACACTGTACCCTGTGACTGCATTAATGTACACAGCTATGATTTAATTTAAAAAAAAAGAAAGAAAGAAAAAAAGAAAGGCCCAATAATATTTGTTTGTTAAAAGGAAATAGGATTTTCAAGTGAACACCTGACCTAGTCCCAGCTGGCTTTATATAAAAAGTGGTTTATATAAAAGTGGGGGGAAATTTATTCTTCACTGCATCATCTGAAGCATAGCCACTGCCTTGGTAGAGGCCTTGATTCATAGAGATTCTCTGAAATGTCTGAGCCTGGTTCACTGGTGAATCGACTATGCTAAAATTTTCATGGCGGGTCACAGGGTCTGGCACTTCGTGAAAATGGATGTGGTCACTATGTTCAGTGTACACAACTCAAGACTGTCCTTATCGCTCTGACCAATATTCCCATTAATGAACTTTGCTATATGTTTTTTTTTTTTTTCCTGGTTCTTGGGCTATTGCTAATGGCTGAACTTTTTTTTCCTATTTGAAAAACTATTGAACAGTTACAGTTCAACTCCTTTGGGGCTGGAAACTGTGACAACAACTTGCTGGTTTTGATCAAACCATGTAGAGCACTTGTGCAGATACCTGCTAGAAGGGCCTGTTGTCTGATGGAGCCAACAGGAATAAAGTTGCTGAATGAGTCTGTACCACCCAGATTGCCACTATTGCCACCAGGGTCCAGCAGTGCACTGTAAATGACAACACACCCACCATCATAGCCCAGCTCAAAGTTAGGGACCCTTTGTGTCTGATCAGACTCTAACACTCTATGCCAGACATCATTTCTGCCAAAAGATCATTCCTTTGTTTGGGGATGAGAGAGACTACATTGTGTGGTGTGCTGCCCTCATCCGTCTAGGATGAATTCTTACATTGGAGATTTGATCCCCTCTCACAGTAAACATGTGATGTCTATTCAGGTAACAGTTCTCCTCTTCCAATAGGAAAAACTAATTCTGACCACACCATGACACTATAGTGTCCTTTAACCTGTGCATGCATTCATCTTTTAAAACCATTTGCAGACTCACGAAGATTGGTTTCTTATTGTAAAATCTACTCAATGATTAAATGATATTCAAGGTATTCAGTGGACCTACCCTGAGCCCTAACATCATAGGGATCTGGTATTGTCTAGCATTGGAATAGCCTCCTCAAAGTGGGACAAACTGTTCTGACTCTTCCACCCATAGCACTTCTTGGGCCACACTCCTTGGTAAGATCACTGAATGTGACTGTCTCCGGAAATAGATCATCTTTTCTTGGGTATTTGTAGTGTAATTATCAGGATAAAAGAGCTAGTGTGTTATATAGACATTTTTTGAACATTTGAGTTTCTTCCCTAACCATATCTATGCATGATGCTATTTTCTTTCTAATGCCACCCCTAGGCTGGCTTGGTTGATATATGAGTTTGGACCGTGTTGGATCCATTATCCCTGGAGCACAGTTGAGGTCAATACTATAGGTTGATCTCATCTTGTTGCCTGGAATTCATTTAATTGTAGCCTTAAGTAAATTCTACAGGAGATAAATTGAGCAGCCTTTGTCTTCATCCTAGCCTGCTGTGTAAGTCAGAGTTGCCAACAGAGTAGTGTGTGCATGGTGCAATTTGCCAGAAGCCAGGATAGTGTAAAAGTAAGGGGTAGATATGTGGTGGGGGATGGATTCTCCCTGTGTCTGATGCATTTTGCTATCTTGTGAACAAAGTACTAACTGCCTTTTCTTCCAAATTATCATGTCTAGGATATCCTTATAGTTAATATTTTTCGAAGACAGAGATGTATCTCCCTCTAAAGCAAAATATTTCAGCCTTTGCATTCATGAAAGATAGTTATTGTTTCCATCTGTAGCAAAGAGCAGGCATGCTTACTGACAGTTATAAAAGACATGTGTGCCTTAAGTTCAGGCCTTTTTTCATGGAGACACAATCAACTGTGTGTGCAAGTGTCACCTAACTCTTTTCATGTCACCTTCTGAAGATCCAGGCTGGGGGAAATAGCCCAAAGATGTGGATACCCTGGCTATTTGTATAGTATACATCATAAACTGTCTTTTGATTCCGACCAACATCTGTGAAACTTGGGCAGGCTAAATTCTTAGCTTGCAACTAAAAAGTCTCAGACTCTTCAGAGTTTCTGACATTAAATGGAAAAATCCAGGAATCCAGCTATTTACCCTGATACTTAAGCCATGCCCATCTCATCAGAATATTTTGTCTTTTAATTCCATTTTATAAAGTGAAATTGTATGATGACTTGAGGATTTGCCTATTCTGAGTTCTATTTCTAAATCTCTTATTTTACACAGGACTTTAATGAAATCATTTTATTTTGCTGGCTTTAGTTCCATATGTATGTATGAATTTTCTGTAATGTCTTAAAAAGAAATGTTGAATACATCATTATCAGTGATGTTGACAGCACAAGGAAAACAGTCATTTTTGTTGACTCTGAATGGTAGCAAATACATCCTTGAATAACCTCAATAGGGTAGATAAGAAGAACTGAGTAAACTAAGACTGAACATTCACATATATCCCAATAATTCCATTCCCAGCTATATCAAACATAAATGAGCACAGCTACGTATGAAGACACAGACATGAGACAGTTCTTAGCAGCTGTATTAATATTAAGATTTGGAAAAATATTAAAGACAAATAATATTATTATGTTAAGTAGAAAAGTAACCATTGCTATATCTTTACAATGGCATAACATGTAGAAAAAAAAGAAAGAATAAAGGAATGAAATTAACTACAGTTACGTACAACAACATAGGTGAAATTTACATGTTTCCATTGGATGAAAGAAACCAAATAAAACACATCAGATATGATTCCACGTATATGTGAAGCTCAAAAAATCTATTGTATAGAAATGGGAGCAATAGTTACATTTGTGGGACAAGGTTGGTGACTGGGAAAAGGAATGAGAAGGCATCTGGGCTTCTCTTGCAAAGCCTGCATCCCGAGCTGGGCAGTGATTACACAGCGGTGTGTGGAGGCCCCACCTTACTCTCTTCCTGTCACCTTCTGAAGGTCAAAAAGTATACTTCAGGTCTCTGTAAGTATAGGTACTATCGCTAATCTGTGCTAAATAAAAAAGGGTATCTTCCTGTATGTATCTTATGCTATAATAAAAATTATACCCTAAGCAACCAAGTTAAGATTAAATAAATGTGCACATGTAACTATGTACTTAACAGAGAAAATATAAGGTTGCTGGCAACTTGAATTATGGAGTACCAGCTCCAAAAACAGAGTTGGTGAATTAGCCCAGCATGAGACATTTGACAGATAAGCAACTTAAAAGATTAATTAAAAGAGGATGGATTGAATTATTAAAAAATATTAAGTTTCCACATAATATACCCTTTTTGGTATTGCAGTTTAGTTTCAAAAAGAATCAGTCTTTTGTTCAACCAAATAAGAGGATTTTAAAAAACATTTAGTTAGCTAATTTCCAAGCCACCCAGTGGGTTCTTAAAATATTTCATAATGATTATTTCCTACATTTACTGAACCATATTAGGATCAAGTTAAATTCCAGGTATTGTGACAGGGCAATCATGGCATTCCCCTGCACAAAAATGTCTGTTAGGACTTCAGTACATGATATTTAAAATATCTACAACATAACTTGGACAAATCTCTCTCTCTTTTTCTCTCTTGCTTTCTCTTTTTTATTGTTGTTTTTTGAGACAGGGTCTTGCTCTGGTCACCACAGCTAGCTTATTATAGCATCATCACAGCTCACTGCCACTCCTGACATCAAGAGCTCCTCCTGATCAGCCTCCTGAGTAGCTGGGAGTACAGGTGCATACCACTGTGTCTGGATAGTTTTTCTATTTTAGTAGAGACCAGTCTCACTCTTGCTCAAGCTGGTCTGGAACTCCTGAGCTCAAGGGATCCTCCTCCATCCTAGGATTATAGGCGGGAGCCACCTGTGGCCTAAATAGCTCTCTTAACTTCCTAATTTGCAGCCAATGCTTAGCTAAATCCCGCACTTCCCTATTTCCCACACCACTCAAATTTTCTTTCCTCCATATTTTATTTCTAGATCTTTCCTTAAATAAAAAAATTCTTAGGGCGACACCTGTGGCTCAAAAGGGTAGGGCGCCAGGCCCATATGCTGGAGGTGGTGGGTTCAAACCCTGCCCCGGCCAAAAAAAAAAAAATTCTTTGTCTCCATCTGCTCTAGTCATACCCATTTTTCAAAACTCATATGAAACACTCTTGTGTCCATGGAGACTTCTTTGACTTCTGGATGGTACCTCCCTCTCTCCCATTAATTCCCATGGTATTTCATAAACTACAGACATGCTACAGACGTGTAACCAGCTGCTCTTGGAGCTTCAGAGTCATCACCAGTGTTTTGTTATGGTCAAGCCAAGAAGATGCAAATCAGGGCCCTGTCTGGGAGCTGCAGTTTATTTTGGAACTACCTCTCACTAGAAATAGATGACCTACTGAGCAACACACCCCATGCCCTCCTCATCAGGATCCCACTTCTGAAGGCTGAGTGGTCCGTCCCCACAGCAGCACCAGCTTCTCAAATGCAAACAGATTCCTCTGTATCTTGCCTATTTTTCCCTCTCTTCCCTAACAGGTTTCACTGACAGCAAAAATTCAAGGGACTCTCTGGTCCTTCCTGAAGTTGCAGGCTCTGTTGACACACAAATCACAGTGTATTCTGCTTAAGTTCAATTACACTCCCCTATCACCTTGATAACACCTCTCATGAAGACCTACAGGATATACTTAACTAAAATATATGTACTAACATGTCAAACAGATTGGAAACCTCAGTTTGGAACCCTGATTTCTAAAGCAGCACATTAGAATCCATTGAAATGGATGGTTCTAATAATGTAAGATGAGAACACCTTAGTCATCAAAATCCTTTCTGGAAAGAGAAATTGACTTTGTTAGGTAAATAAATTCATAAGTGCTTGTGGTAGAAAATGAGAGCCCAAGGATTGGAGGAGGTGGGAGGTGGGATGATCTGCGTGTGACAGAGAGATGTGCTCCATCCTCCTAACTGGCCCAGGGAGGGCAGGAGGGGAGAGCTGGGGCACTGACGGTGGGGTGGGGTGCCTGGCCTCAGCAGCTCACCCTCCCTGCCACCTGCACTCCGTGTACAAACTTCTGCAAAGGTTCAGTCTCCTCCCCGCATGCCTCTCCCACCCAGGTTTTGCCAAAAATGTGAAAATCCTGGGCTTCCTGTGCAGACAGGATGAGAAATGGATAAGAAAGCACCAAAGCAGACACAAAGGGAGTCAGAGGCGTGTGCTCAAGCTTCCTGAACTCAGAGAAACTACGAAGAACCTTGGACTTTCATTAATCAACAAAGTTAGCACATTCCAGTGAAGTGGCCTAAATACCCACGGGAAGGATAGCTAGCTGAAATAGTCAATATCTTTTTTTAACATCAGTGAATAGTATCTAATCCGGTACAGTAACCATCTACAAATTCTCTCCCCATGAAGTATTTTAAGTTGTGGGCGCTATCCATGGTGAACTCTGTGGGCACCATCATGTGAGTACACCTCAGATGTAGCCTCTGAACTCTGGGGCTCCTAACCCAATGCCAACTTTAAGGACTTCCCCCTCAAATTTCTAGATCTAATTTTGGCTTACGTTATAAACTGCTGGATTCAAGAGCTCTCTGTGAAGTGTTTTCTGGACTACAGAGAGATACATTTCACCCTGAAATAGAAGAAAGTCAATGTCTGAAAAGAAACAGGGAAAAGGGACAGAAAAATCATGAGAGTTCCTAACTCTGGGTGTTCCTGGGCTCAGCATCCTCCCTGCTTTTCTCAAATCTTCATCTTCGCATCTTTCTTGCTTCCAAATTCAAGAGCCATTTCAACAGTGGGTCAAACTAAGTCAAATTGAATTTTTACTTGCTACTTAGAAACATTCCATACTCCTAATCTCTGCCACATAATATTTTTACACTATATAGACATATTTAAAGTATTTTGGAATTGAATTCATTATTATTATTATTATTTTGCATCAATGTAAGGGTACATATGATTAGGCTACACTGTTTGTGTTTGTAAGGTAAAGTCTGAGTTGTATTTGAGCCCTTCCCTCAGGAGATGTGCTCTGTACCCCAGCATGATGCCTGATAGGTGGGAGCTCACTCTACCCCTCCACCCCCCTTTCTTGAATTAAATTATGTTTTTCTCTCAAATGGGCGTATAGTTGTTCATCTACTAGGTTCAAATTAGTCTTGAGTACGTGGGATGCTTGCTTTTCCATTCTTGAGAAACTTTACTAAGGAGAATGTGTTTCAACTCCAACCAGCTAAATACAAAGGATGTAAATTCTCTATCTTTTTATGGCTGAATTCCATAGTATTCATATGCCACAGTTTATTAATTTATTCATGGGTCAATAGGCACTTGAGTTGTTTCCACATCTTTGTGATTATGAGTTGAGCCGCTATACACATTTGAATACAAATGTCCTTGTAATAAAATGATTTTTTTCTTCTGGGATGACACCTAGTAATGGGATTGCAGGATCAAATGAAAGGTCTACTTTTGGCTCTTTGAGGATTCTCCATACTTATTTCCCAAAAGGCTGAATTAGTTTGAAATCCCACCAATAGTATGTGAATGTTTCCTTCTCCCCACATCCATGCCAGCATCTACAGCTTTGGAACTTTGAGACGTAGGCTATTCTCACTGGGGATAGGTGATATCTCAAGATGGTTTTGATTTTCATTTCTCTAATGATTGGGGACAATGAGCATTTTTTCATGTGCTTATGGCCATTCATCTATCTTTCTGGGAGAAGGTTCTGTGAATTTTAAATGCTACTCAATTATTTTCATAATCTCTAGGATCACAACAGACAATATTTCTCTTGGTAATAAATGAATATTTCAAAATAAAAATTTCAGGGTAACACCTGTGGCTTAAGGAGTAGGGCACCAGCCCCATATACTGGAGGTGGCAGGTTCAAACCTGGCCCCGTCCAAAAATGGGGTATAAATAAAATAAAATAAAAATTTCATAAATTTACAAAAGAAATACAATCTTCTGTTATAAAAGACTGCAATCATACCATAGTAAAACTTTAAATGTTTATTAAGTTAATGTTCTTAAGAAAAGACGGGTGATTTAATAATGGCCTTTATATAATTTATATACCAGCCCCTCCTAAACCACATTTAATGTAATCACTATTAAGAAATGGTATATAATAACATTAGTGTAAATAATTTCTTCACTAGTGATTTTCTCAGGGTCCTTAATATGGTAACAGAGCCTGAAGCTTCAAAATGAGCCTACAGAACACAATGTTTTCCCATGCATATTCTTACATTTTTGCTCTGGCACCAGGTTAGTCTTTTATGAAACTAGCATTAATACCTGGGCATTGTGTCAGGTGCCTATAGTCCCAACTACTTGGAAGGCTGAGGCAAGAGAGTCACTTAAGCCCAAGAGTTTGAGGTTGCAGTGAGCTGTGATGCCAGGGCACTCTACTCAGGGTGACATAGTGAGACTCTGTCTCAAAAAAAGAAAGAAAGAAACTAGTATTAAAACAAGCTAATATACAGTGTAGAAATATATCTTTGTGTCAAAAAAGAGCAGGATAACAAAACGGGGGAATCTGTTAAAGGCGCCCACATTATATTATATTAGGGGTGTGTCAAAGTCCCTACAATGCCACCTTTCATATCTCTCATGCAGCCTAACCTGAAATAAAAATAATAATTATAAGCATGAACAACTTCACATTTATTGAGTTATTGGTAAGTGTCAGGTGCTGAAGATTTTTCCAATTATTTCATTTGATAATTCATCACTGCAACAAAACTGTTAGGTTGCTGTGATTGTCCTCATTTTCCTGGGAAAGGAACCTCTCTTGACAGTAGAAAAGCTGGGATTCTAACCCAGTTTGATGGAATTAAGAATCCAAAATGCAAAAAACAAAAAATCTATTATATGTCAACACATTAGGTCTTAATTAGGATTTATTTGGAATTTTATTAGCACCAGGTCGAACAGCAAAGTTAGTCAGGATCAGGCACAGAAAAAATGAAATAAAAACCATAGCTGGAACACCATGGGGAAGATGAAGAAAGAAACGTATTAGAACACAGAGCATTGCCCAAAATAAACTGGTCCTGGGAGGCCCAGTTTCAGAATGAGGGCACATTTGTCTATGTGGGGATCTGGTGAGGAGGGAGGAAGACGTGACAAATAGTCCTTCTGACTTTATAATTTCCTGGAATTCACTCCATTATTAATGATGGTGAAAATTAATGGGAGAGAAGTGAGGACGCTGAAGTCACAAATCAGTCATGGGAGATCTTGTCTCCTCCCTCCACCTCACAGAGCAGGTCTCGGGCTGCGAAACGCTCATAAGAGGACCCTGTCTACAGCAAGCTGTGACAAATCCTTTTTGATTTGAACTTGACCTAAATGGATGCAAACTGAATTGATTCCAATCAAATTAAACAGAACCAAGAAAACAGATTTCTAATTTGGATAATTTTAAAAGGAATCTGGAAAATTACCCAGCCTTTTATCCTCTGATCAGCTGTAAAGAGTCCAATGCACAAGAAATCATAATTCGTGAGCATGCACACCAAATTAATGACATCCTGTCCACGCTGCTTTCACCTCGCAATAAGTTCTTTGTGACCTACCAATTTAGACACTAAGTAGAAGAGTACAGAATGAGGAAGAAAAGAAATTCTATAGCAATAAATAAAGGTTTCAAAGATATGTTGGATAAGGAATAAATTGTATAATGATACAAAAGCTTGAAGTCCCAGCTACATGGGAGGCTGAGAAGGAAGGATCCATCTCTTGAGCCCCGGAGTTCAAGACTTCTGTGAGCTGTGAATAGCTAGAATACTGCACCACAGCCTGGGCAATAGCAAGACCCTGTCTTTAAAAAAAAAAAAAAAAACATAAATCAAATAAAAATCACAATTGTATAACATGGCTTTGACTTTCAAAGAGAAAGTGGCTTGGAAATCTACTCAGACATGCTGTTATAATCTGGGGGGAAATTATGTTGATAGTTGGAATGAAAATATAGATATATTAAAATAGAAATGAATTAGATAATTGCATCATTGTTATTTATTCAATTATTATCTTTTCTATTGCTAGTGTCACATTTTTGTGGATCTCACTCTGATAAATCATACCCAGCAATGTAATTTAATTCCTCATCTTCACTGTTTAGGTTCAACCCTGGCTACCTAAAGATCAATGAAGATAATGTAAAAATCAAAATGAATGCGAAGATACAAGTTTGTGATAGCAATAGGCAACGTTCTGAATTTGCAGTGGTACCGATTAAATGTGTTGAATTGCTTGAGAAGAGATTATGATTACAAAAGTTACTTCGTCTTATTACGGTGTTTTGATATGTCAGAAACACCTTATGAAGCAAAACTTAAAAGATATTGTAAATCAGAAAAGGGTTATTTATTATTTATAGTATAATATTTCCCCAAGAAGATACTGACTTTATAATATATCTTACAGCGATGAGTGAGTTAAACAGTTATGATAAAGGAGGAAAACTGGTAGGAAGATTTGATGAAGACTGCAAAACCTAATCACTTGTCATGCTTCAGTGATTCCTTATCTGCCCACAGTGAGGCAGCACTCTCCAAGAAAATGAAAATTACATCCTAAATGTAATTGAGGCTGCACTCTCCAAGAAAATGAAAATTACATCCTAAATAACACCACATCCCGTGCAATTGATTACACAGACTGTTCTGTGTGATTGTCGTTACATTTTGCGTGGAGCAGAGGATGGAGAGAGCCTTAAACAGCTAAGTCTAACTGACTTATGCTAAAATGGTTAGAGCAGCATATTGTCTTCATAATTGGACTTTTAAAAGTCACAATACAACTACATTTGTAAGTATAAAAATGTTTGGCTTTTCTCTTTTCCCTCAGATGAATAGTTCCTAAAAATATAATTCCATAAACATTTTTCACATAATTTAAAAGTACTTGTCACCCTGATGAGCAAATTTAGGCATTAATTTTAAGAAATTGTAGAAAGTCCCAAATCAATAATGCTTGGTATTATCGAATAATTGGAAGGAAAAAAATCATTAGAGGTCTTTGGTGTTTAAAACTTTTAAACCTATATATTTGGTTTTGCTGTAATATGTATTTGTGTAATCTGGTTTTTATGGTAGCAAAACTTTTGGAAAGAAGCAAATCCAAGTGGATGAAAAAATTCAAAGAAACAGGTTCTGTCAATGGTAAGCCACGGTCTGGTAGGCCACGTGTTAGTGAAGAAACTGTAGCATCCATAGAAGGAATCTTTGAGAGGAGTCCAAGAAAGTCACGAAGACAAGCATCACGAGGGCTGAGGCTTTCAAAGTCTACCATGCCTAAGATTCTGCAGACAAGACTTTGCATGAAAGCATCCAAAATTCAAGGGCATCAGATGTTGTTAGAAGAGGATTATCATGCGTGACTCACTTCCCATCATCAGTTCAGTGAAAAACTTAGCAAGGATGATGTATTTTTGAGTAATTTAATGTTCTCTAGTGAAGCAACATTCCACTTAGTGGCAAGATCAACAGGCATAACTGCTGTATTTTGGGAACTGAAAATCCATGAGTCTGTTGAACATAAAAGAGATTTTCCCAAAGTTAGTGTGTGATGGGTTTGGGGGAAAAAATCTAGTCATAGTGATACCGGATTTTTGATACTGAATTTCCAGGCTCTTGGTCTCAGCGGTTCAAAGAATGGAGCGACGGACCACAGGATAGGTTCTATTCAACAGGTATAAGTGTTATAGCTCTTATAACAAGCCAAACCTCCTTGTAGAGTAGGATTAGCAGTAAGATACGTTTTATAATACAAGTGTTACAGCTCTTATAAAGGAGCAAACCTCCTTGTGTTTACAGCTCTTATAACGGGGCGAACCCCTTGGTGAGTGTTTCCAGCTCTTACAAAGGGGCAAATCTCACAGAGCAGGATACAAGTGTTACAGAGCCAAACCTCTTTGCTCTTCTGCTCTTTTTCCTGAGATCTGCCCAAATCTGTGCTCAAGGTCTCTGGCTTATATAGGGGAAGTTGTCCAATGAGCTTTGGGTCTTGAAAATAGACTAATCGTGAATAGGTTTTGAAAATGGACCAATCAGGGATGCACTGGAGGAATCGCCAGAAGTCCACGTGAGGAGACAGCACTGCGCCAGTGTCTTTCCCTGCACGTGTTCGGTTCTTTTGGCTACTGGAGCCTCTGTTGGGGGAGGGAAGCTCCCCCTTTTGCTCCAGCCTGCTGGTTTCTGTGCCAGCTGCCCCTAAGGCAGAGCCGGAAGGTCCTCTAGCGCTGCTCTACTGGAGCCTTTGGTGGGGGAGGGAAGCTCCCATCCACTTGCTCCAACCTGCCGGTTCCTCTGCTGGCTGCTGCCACCAACACAGAGGTGGCAGGTCACCAATCCCCCCTCGGCTGAGCTGGCTGGGGCGCCACTTTTCCGGTATCAATAGGACCCTTCTTTTTTGAAGGGCATGTTGTTAAAGGTGATAGCTATTTAGAAATGCTGTGGAACTACTTTCTGCCTCAGCTTGAATGGTTAGGACTCAGAGAATACAGTGTTTCACCAGAACAGTGCCCCTTGTCTATTTGGTTTGCATGTGAGACAGTTTCTACACAAAAGATTCCCTGACAGATGGATTAGAAGAGGTGGACCATTTTCCTGCCCTCCACATTTGCCAGATTTGACTCCATTGGATTTCTTTTTATAGGGACACTTGAAAACTAATGTTTATTCTCAGTGACTGTTCACTGTCCTACCTGGGGTGCCACTTGGCAGGCCTGGACTGGCCAGGTCTCCAGCCACCTGGCTTATCTAGCATCCAGACGCAGACTGCTATGCTAACCTGCTCAGAACAATTACCCTTAGGTGCCTGAGGGCTATTCACCTTAGCAGAAGGGAGAGAGAGAGAAATAATCTTCAAGGGAGACAAACAGTCTTAGTAAGAAAGTAAACCTTAGCAATCTTCTTGGAAAAACTCCGGGCAGACGCCTTGTGGGCAGGAGATGCGAAGGAGTCAGAGTGAGCAGGTGTGTGAAAGAATGCGTGCTCTACAGCTGCCTTCTCCTGCAGCTTCCTACAGATGTGACCCCATGGCTCCTTACACCACGACTGTGGCGACTGCCAGTCACTGATGTTCCCGTCTCATGAGCTTTCATGTTAGATCTTTATTTTATTTTATTTTATTTTATTTTATTTTATTTTATTTTATTTTTGATACAGAAACTCAAGCTATGGCCCTGGGTAGAGGGCTGTGGAATCACAGCTCACAGCAACCTACAACTCTTGGGCTTAAGCAATTCTCTTGCCTCAGCCTCCCAGGTAGCTGGGACTTCAGGTGCCCACCACAATGCCCAGATATTTTGTTGTTGTTGTTGCAGTGGTTGTTGTTTTAGCTGGCCCAGGCTGGGCTCGAATCCACCAGCCTCCGTGTATGTGACTTGTGCCCTACCTACTGAGCTTTGGGCACCACCTAAACCTTGATCTTTAGAAGACTTGCAAGCCAGGATAACTGATGTGGTTGCTGGTATTGCTGAAAATCAGCCTGAAAATGTTTTCTGAAAACCACAGAATCCTATTACCCTAGGTATTAGTAATGATGGTGGACATGTTGAAAATTGACAAGAACAATAAAAAATGTGTTTCTTCTTTATAATACTTTTATAGAGTCTATCATCTATACTTACAAAGTTACAATTACTTTAAATTGCATAAAAACTTTATGGACGCCCTGTATACGATATATAAATATAAATTATATGTAAAAACATATATAAAAAGTATATATGAGGTCAGACTAACTCATCCAAGAAAAAGTGGCACCTCCCTCACTGCTGAATATCACTACAGTTGCTTTCAAAGTATTCCCTGTGGCCATCAGTGACCATAGTGATAATCAGAAATTAAGTTAGGTAGCACTTTTTCTAGGATGAGTTTGCAAACTTAATTGTCAAACCTCATACAATGAAAGCTCTATGGCCATGCCAGAAAAACAGCTCTAAAATTGCTTTGAAGGGTACACAAGGCACTGACATTAGTGCATATCTTCCCAAGGGAAATACCTTGAAGGTGACCCTAGTGATATTCAACAATGAAGTATGTAGCACTTTTTGATTTTTTAGGATGAGTTTGCAAACCTAATTGTCTGGCATATATATATATATATATATAAAGAGAGAAAGAGAGCAAGATTACTAAAGGTCAAACATTGTTTTCTATATTGGCTACACCAATTTACATTCCTACCAACAGTGTACAAGATTTTTCAATTCTTGCCAATACATGTAATCTACTGTTAAGTTCTACAAAAAATAAATTAACAAAATACCATATGATCCAGTGACCCCAGTTCTTAGTATACACCCAAAGGAAATGAAATCAAGATCTCAAAGGGATATCTGCATTCTCTGTTAATTGCAGCATTATTCACAATATCCCAGACATGAAAGCAGCCTAAAGGTCCATGGATAATGAATGAATACAGAGCATGTGGTATATACATACGATGAAACACTAACTTGGGAAAGGAAGAAAGAAGGAGATCCTCCCATTTGCCACAACATAGATGAAGTCAAAGCAAGTTGGTGACATAAGCCAGGCAGAGAAGGACAAAAACTACATGATCCCATTTATATGAGGAGTCAAAAATAGTCCAACTCATAGAAGCAAAGATTGGGATGGTGGTTTCAGGGGTTAAGGGCAGGGGGAAAAGGGAAGAAGGTATTAGTCAACAGGGAAAAGTTTCAGTTATACAGAATAAGTCCTAAAGGTTGTTGTGCCGCACAATGCCTGTAGTAAACAATACTGCGTTATGTACCTAAACATTTGCTGAGAGAGGTTGTCTCCTAGTATAGTGAGTGTTCATTCCCATTGTTATCACCGCCCACACCATCATCATCAGAGTTAACAAAGATGGCAGAAGAAAACTTTTGGAGGGAAGGGAAATATTATGGTGAAGATTGTTGAGATGGTTTCGCAGGTGTATCTCCTAACTCATCAAACAGTAAGCATTACACATGGACAGCTTTTAGGATGTCCATGAGAAACTAGACAACCTGGTTTTTAAAAAGTACCAACTGCTGTTCAAATTGCTTATGTAAGTTATTCATTTTGAAAATTTTCTGAGTCACTAGTTCTCTTCAAATATACTTCTGACATCATATATTTTAATAACAGCTTTCTACCCTTTTCAGGCCCCCCATGGCTCCCCCCTCCGCTGGCTAATGCATATCAGTTCATGCCCCTACTAATTTTCCCTTCTTCCCCAGCTGACCTACCTCAGTTCCCAGGCATCTGCACTTCAGGCCAGACCCAGAGTCCATTATATTTCTCATGCATTTTAATATGTGTGACATTCCTTAATGAATAGATAATATCAAAGTGTATGTTGAACTGTTTTTATGAAGCTGGAATGTATTTAAAACCAAAGGCAATAAAGAGCATGAATAAAAAATGTACTGAACTTTAGTCTCAATACAAATAACAATGAGTTATTCAGTAAAACTTTGGTAGGTCGTATTCAGCAATAAATTAAATATCCTGAGAAAAGGTAGCATTTTACCAGAGATGAGTGCAAGGCTGTTTAATATTAAGAAATCTATCAATATGATGAAAACCTGTTCAAAGTCTATAGTAAATCAAAGACAACACTAAGCATATGCTGAACCATTAAAGATGTTTCCATTTAAGTCAAGACAACAGAAACTCCTGCATTTTTATTTAACATTATTGGAAAGAAATACCATTACTGTTAAAAGATGATATGACATTTCCTAAAAAAAATAAATAAAAATCAACCAATAAACTATTAAAAATTTAATATGCAGTTTTTCAGCATAAATCAGATAAAAATTAACATAAGACCTTTTAATGATAGCAATAAGCATGTCAATCTTTGATGAAATTACCTAACAATAAACTTTGACATTAAACATTACATTTAAATAATATAAATTAAGATGATGAATTAAATAAAAATACCTCATGTTTATGTGATAGCATCACAATTAAAATTACCATAAAAGTTATTTAAGTTATTTGTAGGTATTTTATTAAATCATAAATTGACAAAAAAGTGAAGCACATTTTAAACTGAAATGAAATGAGAATCTTGTTTTACAAAAATGTTAAAATTTATCACTGAGAAGCAACAACTTAACTGTGATTCTGGCATTAAAAGTACAAATAGATAATGAAAGAGTTGAGAAATCTTCAAAACTGATTTAATTACACAGATTTGCTTACAGTATCTCTTTTTAAAAGTGCTTTAGTGCAGAGATAACCTAAAAGAAGAATTAATGCAGTCACATAGTATCTCTAAAGATCTTCATTACAAAATTGTTTATTATGAGAAAATATAAAAATTCTAAAGATTCAGCAGCATATCAACTATATCTTATTATCCATAGATAAAATACTAAGCAATCATTAAATGAGATAAAAATATTGCAATACATGTACATTATTTAAATAAATGCATTAAAGAATATGTTCATTATCCCAATTTTAAAAATAAAATACAATATTCCAAAATTCTGAAGGTATGTACATTTCATATTTACAAAATCCATCTTTGCATTTCTTTCAATGTTTTAGGAAAACTTATATTGCATAGATTATTAGGGGAAAATGCTATTTCTACATATTAAACATTAAAACATTAAGTTTTGATTGTTTCCATATATATAAAAATAATCATTTTAGTGTTAGATACATATTTTCTAATTTTTTCATCTGGAGCCATTACATCATCCCTCCAAGGGCTATATGGTGGTTCAGGGTATCCCACATGTCTCCATATAGAGGGGAAATGGGAAATTATAGCTAAATGTACTTTTGTTTACAAAATATTCATTACAAAATTTTACAAAATATTTATAAAATATTCTTTATGTGTCAATCACATTTTGTAAAGCTTTTTAGTGAGTATTTTGTAAATAAAGGTACATTTAGCTACAATTGTCCATTTTCCCTCTGTATGGTGACATTTGGGACACTCTGCAGTGTATTGTATTATTACAATTGTAATAATTGTATACAATATTATTGTATTACAATAATACAATTATTGTATTTCATTGTAATGTTCTGTACTCTGTTTTATATATCAAAAAATAACTCTGGCTCAGCACCTGTGGCTCCAGTGGCTAAGGCCACATACACCTAAGGTGGCAGGTTCGAATCCAGCCCCGGCCCACCAAACAACAATGATGGCTGCAACCAAAAAATACCCAGGCGTTGTGACAAGCGCCTATGGTCCCAGCTACTTGGGAGGCTGAGGCAGGAGACTCACTTGAGCCCAGGAGTTAGAGGTTGCTGTGAGCTGTGATGCCACAGTACTCTACCCAGGGGGGTAGCTTGAGACTGTATCTCAAAAAGAAAAAAAGTAAAAAAAATTACTCTGAGATGGGCTTCCTAGGCCACCCATGTAAAAGTGTTAGTTAATGGTATAATAAAATAAAAATTAAATTCCTCCTGCATATAGGGAATAACATCCCATTTTATTATTATTTGAGGTTTCTATCTAAGTATAATTAAACAAAAAGAATAGCATATTTAATTTTGAATATCTAATACCCTTGCATCACTTTACTAAAGCATAAATTATAAATTTGTGAAATGTAAACTTTAGGAAATATATACCAGAACAAATTGGGAGCTTTGCTAAAGACATTTATTATTGTACTTAAAGAATAAAATGATTTGGTTAAAAAATTTGGCATAAAAAAAGAATTCATAGTATTAAGGTAAAGATTTTAAATAAATATTAGTTTGCTTTTCCAGAGAATTTTGATAAGACAATGATTTCTCAAAACTAGAATATTTTTGGTATTTAGTAAAGAAATTATTTACGTGTTTTGAACTCTATTAGTTTAAGTATTCATGAGGTTTCTACCTTAACAAACAAAATGAATTACCTGTCCATTCTGAGTTTCTTCTTCAATTAATTAATAAAAGATATTTCTTGGTTTTGTTCAACTATGTAGATTTCTTTAGGAAAAGCCTCTGGTTGATTGTCTCACTCTCATACTCTTTAACCAGTGGTTTCTGGTAAATAAATCACTTTCATATAAATCTTCACCTCAAGGTTTGCTTCTGAGAAAGCCAACTCAAGAAAAATGACTTCCTAAAATATTGCAATAACTAGTTGGAGACCTTAAACCATACTGGATGCTTAAAATAAAAACAAAAACAAACAAACAACAAAATCCACTGAGATTAAACTCAATATTTCCCATCCTGAAAATGCAAAGTATGTTTTGCAAGATACTGCAAAAGAATAAAATACAAAATCCTGGCTCCCATGTCACATTCTTCTGTCTTGTAAATACTCAAAAGATAAATTTAAGCACTATTCCTTCTATCGCCAAGGTGGTTAGATAAAACTCACATTTTCTATAATTATTTCACTGAGTGGGGGCAAACACTGAAAACTAAAATTAAAATTAAAGACAAAAGCAAAAACAAAAAATAAACCACGAATAATTTATTTTGCAGGAACCCAAACTGGATTACAAATACCAGTGAGCAAGTATACTGCTCCCGGTGAGGGCCCTCTCTCACTCTCAACCGTCATCATCATCAAGCCCTACACATACGCACACACAAAACTGTTTCAAGCTGATGTGATAGATTATATTTATCATTAGTTAATAATAAGTTTTGATAACCAGTAGGACTTGCTTCTTCCCCCCAATTAGGTAATCTTTTTCAGGAATGTTGACGAGTTTTGGCACATGAAATTCAGTATAAATTTGATAAATTTGAAAATCAGCTTGACATGATCTGCTAAAAACTTGCTAATATTTATTGAACATGCAGTAAATCTAAGGATCATTTTGGGATCAAAAGACCTTTTAGGGTTCTGAGATATTTTATCCAGGATCATTACACAACTCTGTATTTTTCAATTCTTCCACTATAGTTTCTCAAACTAAAGTCTTCCATACTTTTTTTTTCAACTCATTTCTTTTCTGGTTCTTTTTGTTAGATTTAAACTGTCTGGATATCACAGTTATTTTGCAAATAACAACTGACAATTATGTACTAATTTTATGTCTAGCAATTATTTTTAATTTTTTCTTGATTTAATGCATTTTTTTTTTTGGTAGACAGAGTTCTACTGTTTCTGAGGCTAAAGTGCTGTGGCATCCATCAGCTTTGCTCATAGCAACCTCAGACTCCTGACTTGAAGGAATCCTCCTGCCTCAGCATCCTGAGTAGCAAAGACTACAGGGCCTACCAGTTATTTTCTATTTTTAGTAGCAATGGGTTCTCACTCTTGCTCAGGTTGGTCTCTTACTCATGAACTCAAGCATTCTTCTGGCCTTGGCCTTCCAGAGAGCTAAGATTACAGGCATAAGCCAATTGAATGCACTTTTGCATCCAGCCAATTGAATGCATTTTTGAAGGCCATTTTAAGGAAAAAGAGAAGTAAACGTAATTTTTAATTTTGTATTTTAATAAAGGTGCTTTTTGTATTTCGCAATTATTATTATCATTTTGTAGAGCACCTCTGTCAAGTTAAGAAAATTACTTTCAATTCATATCAACCAGGGAAGCTACATAGAACCCAGTACCTCAAATCCCAGTGTCTTAATGTTGTGCTCACATTATAGTTAAAGCTGGTTTAGATAAGTAACTCTTCATCATGTGTCCACCAGTGACCCAGACCCCTTTATCTAGTGATTACTCCATTTCCTAAGTGCAGTCTCTATATTTGGCTGACAGATGACAAGCAAAGAAAGAGAGAATGTGAGATACCAGATGGGAGGTTCTGGGGCCTGGTCCAGAAGTGGCATTTGTGGCTTTCATTGTTCAGGATGCTACACACTTGTATAGTCCTTTCTAAATGTAAAGGGTTTTCTTTTTAAGAAACCATCACTCATTGTGGCTTAGTACTGCTGAAACATAACTGTATATAAAATAAAAAGAAAAGAAAATACTATTAAAAAGTGTGTGTGCTCATCAGCACACTGTCGGTAATGCACTGGAAAGAATATTGAATTTAGAGTGCAGAAAACAGCACCCTTTTTCTATTTCTCAGGACCTTGCGGAATAACAGTTTGGGAACAGGTAACTTCTTATAGTATCTAATCCCTCCAGTCACTTGTTAAATAAGTGCAAAGTAAGTTCACTGTATGCTGGTAACCACTTCAGCCCACTGCATCTCCGGCTGTAATTTCTGCTATATCCACAAGTACAGTGAAACAAAATACACCACAAATTGAGCAAAGCAACTTTCTTGCTCGAAGATAGGCAGCAAGTGACAATAGGATCCTGAGATTCATGGTGAGTGGGTCCTCCAAGATTCCAGGAAGCTTCCTAAGACAGAAGAAATATCTACATGTCCTCCACCTGAACCACAGCTAAGAGACCCCACTTTAGATTTCATAACATGAAGCCTTGGCTCAAAGTGTCCTAGGATATCCCATCCTAGCAAGGACAAAACCAGAGCCCTGGCTGTTTTGGCTGCCCCTCTCTGCCTCAGGATAGTGCACTGCCAGCGCCTCCTACAGCTGTTCTTGAGAAGCTCAGGCCAGAAAGCGGGGAGATGACTGGATCAGTCCAAGCCACCATGAGAACTGTCTTGGCTGGAGCCTTCATTGTTTCCCACAAGGATGATTGTAGAGGACGCCAAGAGCCAGATAACTGCTGAGCAAGATGATTTACAGCTGGGTGTGGACCCGCGGGCCATTGGTCCACAGGTGCTCCTTGTGGAAAAAGAGCCCCGAGTCTTCAGCACATAGTCATTTGTTAATTACTCCCCTCACCTGTGTTGTGCGGTCTCCATAAAAGGCTGGTGTGGAGGTTGCTCAGGGCTACCCTGCAGAGAAGGGTTAGCCGGCCTCCTACAAGCTTATACTTCTAATCCGTGTCATGCCTGGTTCCTTCCTGCAGTGATAGAGACCAGGGCTATAGGGGCCCAAGGGGTTGTGACAGATGATCCCTTGACATAGTTTTTATTAGGCTCTTTTAGAATTTGAGGTGAATATAAACTATCACTAAAATTAATTACTGATAAAAATTTATTTCACTGTTATTGGTCTAAATGTACACCTCTCTGATGTAGTCTCTCTGTTTTGATTTTAGAGCCTTCTAGGGATTAGGCTTTATGAAATGACATCATAGTTATTAACCCTAGCTCTTTTGGAAAACAGACCTCCCAGTGTTTCTTTTGAAAGATCTATCATTTTTTATTTAGCACCACAAAAATAATATGATAAACTCTAAATGCAATCACATATTATTTTAACCTCTTAATTAAATTAAAAGCCTCAAAATTCTGCAGTCAATAATCTCTTAGTTAATTAAGCACTTTTCTATATGCTCAGCATGAGTATGCATGCTATATTTTGGGCAACAAACAAGCCTTATCATATGACATGAGGGAATAATGTTTTTAAAGATATAATTGAGTGCTTTATTGACAATTTATCAGTCATTATTTAGGTTAAGAATTTAATGAATAGACTTTTCCCTGAGTGTATACAGTACACCAAAAAGGTACAGTGCAGACTGCATGGCGACAGTAACACTGAGAAATTTCCCAACTCTAAACCTAAAGGGTCAGTGAGGTGAAAAAGTTACTGGAACAAGGGACAGGAGATGGTGAGCAGAGGTCACCTAAAGGAACCTGGACTTGTAGAGACGTAGCCAGCTCTCAGTCACGTGGCAGGGAGGGAATCAGGGTAAGCAAATTTGTAATTGATTTTTCAAAATGTAGACCTTCCAAAATTCAACTCTCTGTAATGAAACTTTAAACATTTCTTACATTGTCAAGATTGGGGAGGTCACTATAAGTTTCAATATAGTTATTTTGTTAATGTTCACATTTGAGTTTAAGTCCTGGCCTCACTCACTCCCCCCTCCTCTCATCTCCGGCTGGTGTTCCACATTGGCCAAATGATACCTGAAGCTGGAAGGTGAAAGAGCCTATTGATACCAACTTGGTCAGCCTCCAGGAAAAGCAGGATGGAGAAGGATAAAACATAGGTCTGCAAGGTCAAAGAGAAGTCACAGAATAGCAGCTCTGCATAATGGTTACCCGTGCAGCACTGGAGTACACATCCGAGTTTAAATCCCAGTTCTTCTACTAATTAGCTGCATGGCCTTCCCAGTTAACCTATTGGAAAGAGCAGGAAATGGTGTTAGGTATTTTGTGAGATGGTAAAAGAGACAAATGAGAGGTCAGGGCTCATGCCTGTAATCCCAATGCTCAAGGCAGGAGGATCACTTAAAGCCAGAATTTAAGTTCCCAGTGTGATGAGTGATGAGGGAACGCACTGATGTGTAAAATGCTTTTGATATTTCTACCACCTGTCTTATTTATGTTTTATTTTTCACTATCACTTCTACTGGGTCAATGGACTTGTGTCTATCATATGATAGACATTTAAGAAGTGTGGGCTATTTTTGTTGTTATATGGAATTACTATAAAGCTCTCTAGTTTACTTATCTCGGAAATTGCCTGTTTCACTTCTTTGGCTTACCAGGAGCAAATATAACAAATAGTCAGATTATCATTGTTTGTTCATTACCCATTTGACTCCTATTTCTAATATTATTAAATTTGACATCTAGTTAACAAATTAAGAAACAAACTAAAAACTGTGTTTTGGAAAGGTGCAAAAGGACTCATTCATAGCAATTACCAAAAAAATATATATATATATTTTTGGAACTTCCAACACCATGTTGAATAGTAGTGGTGATAGAGGACAACCTTGTCTAGTTCCAGTTCTAAGTGGAAAAGCTTTCAGTTTTACTCAATTCAGTAAAATATTAGCTGTGGTTTTGTCACAGATAGCTTTGATCAGTTTAAGAAATGTGGGACCTATGCCTATACTCTTCAGTGTTCTAATTGAAAAAGGATGCTGGATTTTATCAAATGCTTTTTCTGCGTCTATTGAGAGGATCATTTGGTCTTTGTTTTTGCTTCTATTGATATGGTGAATAACATTTATGGACTTGCATATGTTAAACCAACCTTGCATCCTTGGGATGAAACCTACTCGATCATGTTGTATGACTTTTTTTGATTATAAGCTGTAATCTATTGGTTAGGATTTTGTTGAAAAATTTTCCATGTATATTCATTAGTGAAATTGATCTGAAGTTCTCCTTTTTAGTTGGATCTTTTCCTGGTTTTGTTATCAGGGTGATGTTTGCTTTGTAGAATGTGTTGGGGAAGATTCCTTCCTCCTCAATTTTTTGAAATAATTTCAACAGTATGGGAAAAAGCTCTTTTTTGTTGGTGTCATTGCAGTTTTTGGCCAGGGCTGGGTTTGAACCCACTACCTCTGGTATATGGGCCCTACTCCTTTGAGTCACAGGTGCCGCCCCGGGAATAAGCTCTTCTTTGATAGTTTGATAGAATTCTGGTGTGAAGCTATCTGGACCAGGGCCTTTCTTTGTTTGGAGATTTTTTTATTATTTCTTTAATCTCAGTGCTTGGAATTGATCTGTTCAGGAGATCTATGTCTTTCTGACTAAGTCTAGGGAGAGGGTGTGATTCTAAATATTGACCCATTTCCTTCACATTGTCAAATTTCTGGGCATAGAGCTTCTTGTAGTATTCAGAGATAATCTCTTTTATCTCTGTGGCATCAGTTGTTATTCCCTTGTATCATTTCTGATTGAGGTTACTAGAGATTTTACTTTTCTATTTCTAGTTAGTCTGGCCAGAGGCTTACCTATTTTATTTATTTTTTCAAAAAACTAACTCCTTGTTTTGTAAAAGCCTATAACTGGACATACACATTTCTCCACTCACAAAGATTGATTCAAGATGGATAAAAGACTTAAGTTTAAGGCATGAAATGATAAAAATCCTCAAAGAAAGCACAGGAAAAACACTGGAAGATATTGGCCTGGGAAAAACTTTATGAAGAAGACTGCTGTGGCAATCGCAACAACATCAAAAATTAACAAATGGGACTTAATTAAACTGAAAGGCTTCTGTACAGCTAAGGAGACAGCAACCAAAGCAAATAGACAATCTACACAATGGGAAAGGATATTTGCATATTTTGAATCAGACAAAAGCATGATAACTAGAATCTATACAAAACTCAAATTAATCCACATTAAAAAGCCCAACAATCCCATATATCATTGGGCAAGAGAGATAAATAAAACTTTCTTTAAAGAAGACAGAAAAATGGCTATCAAACATATGAAATTCTGGCATGGATGTGGAGAGAAGTATAAGTTTACACTGCTGGTGGGACTTCAAACTAATACAACCTTTTTGGAAGGATGTATGGAGAACCTTCAAAGAACTCAAGCTAGACCCCCCCCATTTGATCCTGCAACCTCATTACTAGGCATCTGCTCAGAGAGAAAAAAAAATCCTTTTATCATAAGGACACTTGCACTAGATTGTTTATTGCAGCTCAATTTACAATTGCCAAAATGTGGAAACAGCTTAAATGCCCACCAACCCAGGAATGGATTAACAAGCTGCGGTATATGTATACCATGGAATACTATTCAGCCACTAAAAAATATGGAGACTTTACATTCTTTGTATTAACTGAAGTGGAAGTGGAACACATTATTCTTAGTAAAGCATCACAAGAATGGAGAAGCATGATTCCTATGCAGGAGAGGGGGGTGGGGTCTCGGTGTTTAACACAACTTTTGGGGGCAAGACACAATAATAAGAGGGACTTTACCTAACAAATGCAATCAATATACCCTAAATGAATCACTAACAATTAAAAAAAGAAAAAGAAAGCAAAGGTGTCACTATCTCAGTCGCCATGTGAGATATCTCTGGTTGTTTGGCCATTGGCATCATTCCTGAGTCTGAGTTTTGATGCTACTGATAAGTAATTATTTTCTTACACTTATTTCCACATAAATACTTAACAGAAAAAATATGATGTACTGTTAATACAGTGAAAAACATAGCATATTCAATGAGAAAATGTGTGCAATTCCAGCATCACCAGAGTATTTGCATCAGTCCTTAAACAACAATAAACAATGGCACACGTTCAGTCTCTACCTATAATACTCTGTTTTGATTAAAAGGTACTGTACACTGCATGTTAATTTATTTAGATGAGAAGAAACATCCAGAAGTTGTTTGGGGACTGGGAAGTTGATCCTTTAAGGAGAAGGAGGCATTTTGCTGAATGGCATTTAAAAGCTTACATCCAGAGTTATCTGCCTCATTACATTTTTTGTCATAGCAGTCTTTCCTTGATTTTATAAGCTGGCATGATTTCTTGTTCTATAAAGACTACACAATGCTGGGGCAGCACCTGTGGCTCAAGGAGTAAGGCACTGGCCCCACATACCATAGGTGGTGGGTTCAAACCTGGCCCCAACCAAAAACTGCCAAAAAAAAAAAGAAAAAGGAATAATCAATGTTCTAGTCCTTCATTAAGCCCATCACACATTTTCACCAGCTCATCTACAAACACTTTTTTGTAGTGTTAACATCTTCATTATTATGGTTATCATGATCATCTTGACTCAGGATCATTTCACCTTTTTCACCATTGTTAATGTATGCAACATTTTTCTATTTTTCATTAACTCATGTTCATCACTTTCAGCATAGACTTTCAACTATTTATCCTTCTGTTTCTTCAGGTCATGTGTGATGTTCATTGTGACATCACACTTTTCTGCAAGAAGCTTCACACTTAACCACTGGATGGCCTTTCTATGCTATGAAAGACATAAATGCTTCATTTTTGTCTGAAATGCTTCCAATTTTTTATCACTATTTCCCTTAATATATTTGAAAGCTGGCTTGGCACCCGTAGTACAGTGGTTACAGCAGCAGCCACATACACCATAAGCGGCGGGTTTGAACTTGGCCCCAGCCAACTAAACAACTGCAACAAAAAATTGCTGGGCGTTGTGGTGGGCACTTATAGTGCCCACTACTTGGGAGGCTGAGGGGAAAGAGAGTCCTAGAGCCCAAGAGTCTGAGGTTGCTGTGAGCTGTGATGACATAGCACTCTATTGAGGGCATCATAGTAAGATTCTGTCTCAAAAAAAAAAAAAAAAAGATACTTGTAAGCCTTTTCAATGATGTCTTTATACCACAAAGAATAAGCCAAAAAAACACATCTAGTACAATGAGTAATGTGTTATTTTGTTACCCTCTGTGGGCATGCTTGCATGGGGACATCTGAGCATGTGCAGAAAAGCTATATTGGGTGGAATCTTCCTTCCCTTGGGGACCCTTATGAACTGTGTGCAGTTTGCCTGCAGTTTGACTGAGTCCCATCATGTGAGAGCAGCGGTGGAATTCTCCAATTCTAAGATCATGTTGATGCTCAAAAAGTTTCAGATTTGGAGCACTTTGGATTTGGGATTTTCAGATCTGTCATATTCAGACTGTATAACTCTGTGGGTGCATGTGAGAGAGAGAGAGAGTGTGTGTGTGTGTGTGTGTGTGTGTGTATGAGACAAATTTGAAGCCTAGGTTAAAACAATCATTGAGCTAATGAAAATCATTATAATGCTAAAACTTATATGAAGCTTAAAATGAAGACGTTAAGTTTAAAAATTAAAACACACTAGAAAAATTCTACCCTGGAGGATTAATCCTACAGATTTATTTGTGGACTTGCAAAATTATGTTTGTAACATTAGTGGTAATAGAAGCAGATTGGAAGCAATCCAAATGTCTTTCACTGTGGTATTTAATTGAGTGCATTTTCTCAAGCGATTGTGGTTTTATCCTTGAATTACTCTGAGTCTGGGTTGCTATTCCTTGTTAATATTGCCTATAATTTGGAACTATGTGCATGTTACTACTTTGACTTCAATCTAGCTTTGAATGTTGCTGGATGGGAGTCTAAGACAGGTTGATCATTCCCACATTTAAGTGGAAGGGATGCTTTTTTTCTACTTAGAAGTGCACAGAATTTTTTTTTCTATCTTGACTTTTATTAATTTAGCCAGAATATTTCTGAGTTGAACATTTCAGAGTTTTTCAGAAAAAAAACTTATTTTTCTGAACTATTATACTATTTTTCAAGATACATAGATCAGTATTAATATCTCTCTTCATCTTAAGATTTTTTTTAACTCACAAAATTCAGTAATTCTAAAAGTCCCCAAAATACCCTGGATGATCTCGGCACCATTTATCATTTCAAAATTATTTCACGTCACTCCACCAACTTGTCAACTGTCTACCTCCTTCTCTTTCAGGTGAAGTGACCTTCGTTTGTGGGTTAAGAAACACTCCTTTACTTTCAGGATAAGTGATATTTGACTGATTCTCAATATACATTAAATTACACTATTAATTCTTTTTTACAGCATCCTGTTCTTGACATTTATAGCACATATTTCACATACAACTAGAACATGAAATTATTTGTTTAATTTATTTCACTAAGTCCATAAGATTAAAGAAAACAAGGAACTATATTTGCTTTATTCAGGCAGAATCCCTAGTGTCTTACTAATGCACAAAGAGTTTTTGTTAACTGGGCCAACAGGTACATGGATGGACAAGTCTAGTATTTTTTTAAAGTCATTTTTTAAAATGTGTCCAATTTTAAGAGTCTAGAATTGCATTTTGATACTTTCATTGCATTTTTCACTTATTTTTATTTGGTTACTCAGAGAGCATTAATTTCTGTTACACCTGTCAACATTCCTTCCTGTGTACTTTGACCCTATTAAAAAAATATATCAGAGTATCCCACCCCTGCACTGTGGACCAGATGCACTAAAAGCCATGTAGTCTTCTATTCATTCCTGTTTGGTGCCTCACTCTATGCCTCTTTCTAGCTCATGCACATTCCTTGGGGTCCTTTCAACCCGTGGATGCTCAGGATCTGAACACTGCTTGGTCTTCACTCTCAGTATGACTAAACCTCTCAACCACCATCACTTAAGGAATAGTACTGAAACTTGCAGGTGAAAATTATCTTCTTGTTCATTCAAACATGTCTATTACCTCTGCTTTACCTTGTTTTGGAATGCAAATGACTTTCCATAGTTACTGTCCTAAAGAAAAAGATGGGTGGCGATAGGATAAGAAAGCCTATCCCTTTAAATGCCTGGGTGAGTCAGGTCCATACTGTTTGTCTGTCAACTTTCCACATCTAAGATGAAAGTAAACTCACAGCTGGCACAGCAGTAGAAATCTCAAATTACTATGTCTTTCTTCCATATTAAAAAAGAGTTGTTTTGAAAAGCTAGGACAATTCTGACAATCAGATTTTGGAATGGTTTTGATAACACTAATAAAATAAGAGATCATATGTGTTACATAAAGTCAAGTATGAAACATGCATGCTTCTTAGAGGAATGTAGATGGTAATATACTTCACCATGTTCCTTCAACTACAAACCACAAGGATGCTTATTTAATAATAATTTCATCTGGATGGTACTAGATATTACTTATGTCATAATATTTCCTTATGTTTGAATCAAAACCATAAATGATTATGCATCCCAACCCCCTTACCTTCTAAGCACGTTCTTAGGAAGACACCAAGGCTCTGTAGCTTCCATCTGATTGGAATGTTGGCTACTGTCTCATGTTTTACAAACAGAAAACAGTGCTCATGATATGGGTTACAGCACAATTTAGCCTTAAAAAATGGCTTTCAGAAATTATCATATGTATAAACCGTAGAACAATTATAATTATACAAAATAAAATTATATATAATAATTATAACTTAATTGCAAGCGCAGGCTCTGTAGTTCAGGATGATGAAGTCTATATTCTGACTAAATATTAACTGCCTGGTCTCAGGCAAGTAACAACTTCTGTAGATTTCTGGAAAATAGTGGTGGAAATATTTCTGAACTCACTGTTTTGGTATGAAGATTAATTGAGATTAAATGAGAGTGTTAATCATACAAGAAGTTATTTCCGTTTAACATGATTGCATATCTGATTTATCCCAGTCAACCTTAGAAAAAATTACAATGTATATGGGTACGCTTTATTCATTCCATCTCACTTTGATTTTACTTCTTCTTAGGACAACAGTGATTCTTATTCTTATTCTTATTCTTTTTTTTGTTGATGTTGTTTGTTTGTTTGTTTTGACTGGGGCCAGTTTGAACCCACCACCTCCAGTATATGGGGCCAGTGTCCTACACCTTTGAGCCACAAGTGCTGGCCAATTCTTTTTTAAGAAAAGGAAAGAAAGAAGAAAATAACTTATTTGGAGCTTCTTTTTAATGTAACTCTTCCTTTAAAGAAGTAAGAATTGGTGACTGGGGAAAACACCAAATCATTACAGCATGTCTTCAAAGTATATTCCACCTACATAACTAAAGATCTGTTAGAATTGCAGAGAAAGTTGCAGAAAATGCACAATAGTTTATTCTTGGTTTTGATAATTACATGAACTAAATGCTACTTGATATTTAGTGTCTAATATATAACATAAAGTTTGGAAAGAAAATGTGTATATAAAATTTAACCGGCTCGGCGCCTATGGCTCAGCCGGCTGAGGCGCCAGCCACGTACACCTAGGGTGGCGGGTTCGAGTCCCCAGCCCGGACCCGCCAGACAACAATGATGGCTGCAACCAAAAAATGGCTGGGCGCTGTGGCGGGCGCCTGTGGTCCCAGCTACTTGGGAGGCGGAGGCAGGAGACTCGCTTGAG
>NW_003852537.1:3830928-3842628 GCF_000181295.1 Otolemur garnettii | reverse complement strand
ATGCCACGGCGCTCTGCCCAGGGGGACAGCTTGAGGCTCTGTCTCAAAAAAAAAAAAAAAAAAAAAAAAATTTAACCAATATATAAAGTCTTACAAACTTTAGATTTTAAATTTTATGATGCCTAGTCTACAATCCAAAATAGAAGTTAAATCAATAAAATCTAGAATGATTGTGAAGTCATTGGTAGAAATCAATTTTCATTTTAAATGTGGACTTTAACTTTTGAAACATAATATGGTGACCTTCCTAATTTTGCCAATTTTTGTGATGTTTAAAGTTTAACTGAAGATAATTGACTCTTATTTTTAAAAAGTCAATTATAAATATATGCATTCCCTCAAAATTTATCATCAGGAATAACCTATGCCATAGAACACACATGTGAAAGAGAACAAAACTGAGAGCCAGAGCTGGAGACATACAGCAAGCCAGCAGATCTGGGACTGCACAAGACGATAATGCTGTGGAGAAAACCACTATCGCATTGGTTCGTAGAGACACCAGGTGTGGCATCACGTCCAGCTGCCTGGGTCAGAGTGGACCTGCCCAAACAGACCGTCTCAACTTTTATGGCCAAAGTCATCTCACTGGCAGAATTTCATGAATCAAAAGCAGTGAACAGGATTTCCTTCTTTTAAAAGGCTGACTCGTATTTCTTGTGCATAGACAACCACACTTTCTTTAACCATTCATCTATTGAAGGACTCTGAGGTAGGTGGCATACATTGGCCACGTGGATAGTACTGTGATAAACATGGCAATGCAGATACCATCAGATGCAACCTGATTTCATGTTCTTTGGATATATACCCAGCAAGGAGATTGGTAGATCATCTGGCCATTCATTCTATTTTCAGTTTTTGGAGGCACTTCCTTACTGTTTTCCGTAATGGCTGTCCTTATCTTTTTCTTGACAATGTACAAGAGTTCTATTTTCTCCCCATCTTTGCCAACACTTATCTTTCATCTTTTTGATGAAAGTCATTCTAACCTGTGTGATGTGGAATCTTCTTGGTTTTTAATTTGCATCTCCCTAATTATTAGTGATGTTGAGCATGTTTTCATGTACCTGCTAGCCATTTCTAAGTCCTCTTTTGAGAAATGTCTTCTCAGGCACTTCACCTATTTTTAATCAGATTATTTATTTTCTTGCCATTGAGTTGTTTGAATCTCTTATATGTTTTAGATATCAACCACTTATCAGATATATACTTTGCTGATATTTTCTCCTATTCTGTGAATTGTGTCTTCACTTTATTAATGGTTTCTTTTACTTTTCCCATTGTGTGTTCTTGGAACCTTTGTTTAAAATCAAGTGGCCATGGCTTGACACCTGCAGCTCAGTGAAGAGGGTGCCAGACACGTACACCAAGGCTGGTAGGTTCGAGCCCAGTCCAGACCTGCTAAACAACAATGACAACTGCAACCAAAAAGAAATAGCTGGGCATTGTGGCGAGCACCTGTAGTTGAAGCTACTCCGGAGGCTGAGGCACCAGAATTGATTAAGTCCAACAATTTGAGGTTGCTGTGAGCAGTGATGCTACAGCACTCTACTGAGGGCAACATAGTGAGACTCTGTCTCAAAAAAAAAAATTCAAGCGGCCATAAATGTACGGGTTTATTTCAGGGCTTTCTAACCTGTTACTTTTGGTAAATGTGTCTGTTTTTATGCCAATGCCATGCTGTTTTGATGACAATCACCTTAAAATATGTTTTGAAATCTGGAAATGTGATACCTTTGGCTTTGTTCATTTTGCTCAAGATTGTTGTGGTTATTTAGGGTTTTTTGTGGTTACACCCCAATTTTAGGATTGTTTTTCCTATTTCTGTGAAAAATGGCATTGCAATTTTTGATAGGGATTGCATATCTATAGATCACTTTGTGTAATATGGACAATTTCAATATTAATTCTTCTAATCCATGAGCACAGGGCATCATTCCATTTATTTGTGTTTTCATCAATTTCTTTCAGCAGTTTTTTATTAAATTTTCATTATGCAAGTCTTTTACCTCCTTGGTTTAATTTACTTCTAAGTATTTAATTTTTGTTTTAGCTATTATAAGTGGGATTGTTTTCCTAATTTCCTTTTTGGATATTTTGATATTAGTATATAAAAATGCTACTTAATTTTATATGCTGATATTGTATCCTATAACTTTATTAAATTTCTTTGTAAGTTCTAAAAGTTTTTGGTGGTATCTTTATGGTGTTCTAAATATGTGATTATATTGTCAGCAATGGATAAATATGGAGGACATTATGCTAAATCAAATAAGCCAGACACAGAAAGATAAATATTGCATGATCTCACTTATATATGGAAACTAAAAAAGTTGAAGTCATGGAAGTTGAGAATAGAATAATGGTTACTAGAGGCTGAGGCAGTGTGGGACGGAAGACAAGAAGAGTTGTTAATCAAAAATATAAAGTTTAAGAGACATAGAAGAAATAAGTTTTGAGATCTTTTGCAAGTCAGGGTGACTATAGTCAAAAGTAATGTATTATGTATTTCAAAATATATATGTTATTTATAATATAAAAATGTATTCTGTATTTCAACTAGGTAACTTTCAAATTTAGTATGTTTTCATGTACCTGCTAGCCATTTCTAAGTCCTCTTTTGAGAAATGTCTCAAACTCATAGGAAAGTGAAGTGATAGATATGTTAATTTTCTTGATTTGATCATTTTACATTGTATACATTCATCAAAACATCTCACTGCACCCCATATATGCATATAACTTGTCAATCAAAAGTATATTACTAATAAACATTTTAAAGTAAAATAAATTTACAAAAAGCAAGGAGCAGAAGAAAAAGCAGCTGCAAATTATGGTAACCCCTCTTCCTCAGCATAAGTTAGAATGTACTCTGTCACTAACTAATCATTCTCTATAATGATCCTTCTAGAACAGGCTCATACCCATTTTAAGACACCATAGCCTAAAACCAGTGTGTTTTTGTTTTACTAAGACATAGCTGAACCAACCTAGAAATTTAAAGCCAGACAAATGTGAATTTAATTCTTTTTCTACAATTGATGAGCCCTTTAAAAAGTCTGCCTACGCACATTCTAGAATGTTACGCAGGCATTATTAGATTCATTGTTCTCTAACCATAAAATGGAAAGAAGCTTCATGCAGCTGATGTGAGCATTTAACTGAGATCATGACTCGTAAGAAGCGTGCACCTCTCCCATTGTGAAGCACATTCAGGCATCACAGATTCAACTAGTCCAAATTGGGCAAATGCTTCTGCACTCAGGGTTATTATTTGAGACTCAACCTATGTGTAAAATACTTAAACTATTGCATTATGGAACCTAGATTATAGAGAGGGATAGGGGTATTACAAAATCAAAGATTGCTCCCATATTGATTTGACTATTATCCCAAGGACATTAAGATCAATGAATTAACCTAGATCACTTAGTCATTTTATGTTTCACAATCACAAATGCCTTGTTCAATTCTGGCTAGAAAGAATTTTGAAGAGGCTGTGGAGTTTGGTTTTAACTTCTGGGAAAATAACGTACTCTGCTGTTGTGACTTGTCAATGGCAATAAGGTGAAGGATAACACTGCATGTGTTTCTTTCACCAGTGTTGAAGCAATGCTTTCCAGAAAGATTTTCTAAACAAATTAAAACCAGGGAGATAAAAATGGCTTATGGTGCCATAAAAAAACTACAGATCTCTTTAAAAATCTCTTTCAAAATCTTTTTAAAGTAAGTCAGATCTCTTAAAATGTTTTAAAACTGACATAGTCACTCAAAGTTTCACTTCAATCCTATATGCTCCTTCTCCAGAAGCAGCCATTATTCTGAAGTCAATGTGTCAGTATGAATTTTGCTTTTATTGCACATGTGAGTACCTAAGTCCTTTTTTTTTTTTTTTTTTTTTTTTATTGCCAGAACAGAGTACCTGACTGAAATTGAGTAATTATAAGGAGAAGGAGTTTATTTGGCTCTTGGCTCCAGAGGCTGAAAAGTATAAGATTGGGCAGCTGGGTCTGGTGATGTCTCTACAGGGCCTCCTGCTGCTTCATAATAAAGAGGCCTATCCCAGTATCTCTGAGACATTAATCTGTCTTATCAACCTAATCACCTTTTAAAGGCACCACTTTCTAAGACTGCCACATTAACTATCTTATTTTTATTTCCTGTTGCTTGTAACAGAATACCTGAAATTGAGTAACTTACCTTAAAAATGTATTTCTTATAGTTCTGGAAGCTGAGAAGTCAAAGCTCAAGGGGCAGTATCTGGTGAGAGCTTTCTTGCTAATGGAGACTCTTCAGAGACCCAAGGTGACACAGAGCATCGCATGGGAAAGGGCTGAGTGTGCTAGTACGCCAACTTACATCCCTAAGCCACTGGCTTCCCTCAGATGATAATTAATTAACCAATTTATCTGTGAATTCATGGATGATCCTTGACTCAGACACATCTTAAAGGTCCCACCTCTCAAAACTACTACATTGAAGGTTAAATTGCAACATAAGTTTTAGAGGGGACAAATACTAAAACCGTAGCACAGACTAACTCTTAAATGACAGAAAGGAAAAGGAATTTCTAAGCATTGGTTATGTTAATAATCTTCCACTTACTAAGATCTTTAGAAGTCCCTCTTCAAAATGGTGTCTCAATTTATAAAGTCATTAAACATGGGTTAACTTCCATATTCTCCCTAATAATTGGTAACAAAAGACTGTTTTCTGCTATTTTGATGTCCATGAAGTGTACTGTATAAATGTCATTTTATATGTGTAGCTGGTAAAATATTTAGACTACGATGTTTACTATTTTAATCATTTTTATGTGTACAATTCAACAGCATTGAGTGAATTCACAATATTGTGTAAGCATCAAAAATTCCTTGCTCTGTTGATTTCACAACTCAAGGTACCTTATATACATGTAATAACACAATACTTATCTTTCTGTGTCTGGCCTTACTTCACTTGTTTTCAAAGTTCATCCACATTTTAGCATTTAGTATCAGAATTTCATTCCTTTATAAACCTGAATGTGTTTTTACAACTTTAAAGTACATTCAATTGAATTATTCATCTGCTGATTTAGTGTTCTTTACATATTATGAATTTTGATTCACAGGTCTTTTGATGGGTATCTAAAGATTTTTTCTTATGGTATTTCTGTCCTATGGAAATTTGGAATTTTAATGTAATCAACACTATCAATATATTTTGCATAGTTAGTGTTTTAGGCATCTTATATAAGAATTCCATCACGCCTGTAATCCTAGCACTCTGCGAAGCCAAGGCAGGTGGATAGCTCGAGCTCAGGGGTTCGAAACCAGCGTGAGCAAAAGTGAGACCCCCATCTCTACTAAAAATAGAGAAACTTGAGCCCAAGAGTTGGAGGTTGCTATGAGCTATGATGCCATGGCACTCTAACAGCTTGAGACTCTGTCTTAAAAAAGAAAAAAACAAACCTTCTGTAATCCAATGTCATAATTATGTTTTTTTATTTTTTCCTAAAAGGCTCAGAACTTTTAAATGTGTTATTATTTAGAATTATTCCCTGCAACTTGTGAATTACATATTTTTTTCAAATGAACAACAAACTGTTTTATATGTTTTACAAAAAATCGCTTGTTGCCAAATATTGCTACCTATTTATTTACCACACTGCTATCTACATATGAGCCTATTCTTGGTTTATTTATTGGATTCAATTGTTTTACTATTTATTAGTGTGTAACTATAATACCAACAAAATGACTATAGTTTTGTGGTAAGTTTTGACACCTAGCAGAGTAAATTATTAATCATTATCTTTTTCAATATCACTTTGATATTTCTTGGCCATTTCTCTGCCTTATGCATTTTAGAAACTGAAGTTTAAGTGTCTTAAAAAAAAAGTCCTGTTGTATTTTGTTGTAATTATGTTGAACTTATGAAATACTTTGAGAAAGAAAAGCCATTTTCTATCATTGAGGCATACTAGTTTTGGATATATTATATCTCTTCTCATTTACATAGTGTGGACTTTTTTAGGACCTACAAAATCTCTTTAGGGTATATGAAATGTTAACTTTGTAAGGCAGTAAGAAATATACGACTCCAATGAAAAGCACAAGGAAGTTGTGTCATAACCCCTTGGTCCCCTGTGGCCCTGGTCTCAATCACCACAGGAAGGAACCAGGCGTGACGTGGAGTAGAAGTACAAGCTTGTAGGAGGCAGACTAGTCCTTCTTAGCAGGGCAGCCCCAAGCAACCCCCTCACTAGCCTTTTATTGAGACCCTACACCACAGGTGAGGGGAGTAATTAACAAATGACTACGGTGCTGAAGGCTCGGGCTCTTCTTCCATGAGGAGCACCTGCGGACGAATGGCCCTAAAGTCCACCCCTCAGCTGCAGATCATCTTGCTCAGAGGTCACCTGACTTTTGGCGTCCCATACAAAGTTGGTTAATTATGAGAAAACTAAATCAGATTTTGAATTTTGCCACTTCAAAGTTTTATGCAGTTTTATAATAATTATTTCTACATAATATATTTTGCTGTTATGAATTCTGTCATTTAAAAAATTATATATTCAAGCAATTTATTCTTAATGAACATAACAGAATTTTAAAATGTGAATCTTTTATGCAACAAACTTTTTGAATTTCTTTATTAGGTAGTAAAGTGTGGCAATACATCCTCTTCAAATGTTTACCTAAGTTTTTTTTTTTTTTCTATTTTAAGTGATATATTTTATTTATTTCACTGGCTACCTTCAGTACAGTGGTAACAAAAGCAGTATAGCAAGAATTTCTGACAGGTTACAAACTTCATGGATTGCTTGTAAGATTTCGTCATTAAGTGTGATGTTGAGTATGTTATAGAGGTAGAAAGAGAAACACAAAGGGCAGAGGGAGAGAGAAAGACTTAATTTAGCAAATTAAAGGTACTAAGCCCCTTTCCTGTTTACAAAAAGCTTTGGTTTTCATTTTTTAAACCACAAATAAACATTATCAAGGGTCTTTCTGCACTATTGAATTACTGTAGTAAAATTAGTTATCCGATTTTTTTCTTTAATGTTAAGGTGTATTTACAGATTTTTATTACTTATAATTAAACCTAGTCTTTTAATATACTTGAGATATTTCTGAATTCCCTTTGTTAATATGATTATAGGATTTTGCATTACATCCAGAGTGAGATTAGCCTGTAATTTTCCTCTTACTGTTTACTCTTTCTTGTTTCAAAATGATATTACATTCAGTAAATGAGTTTGTAAATCTAGTTTATTCTCTAGAGAGTTTACAAAAGTTAGGGCTCTTATCATTCTTGATATATATTTGTCTTTAAAAACAATTGTGTTCTGAATTTTGGGTAGGGAAAGGCTTACCAAGTCCAGTGTATGTATGCATATCTTTATCTATTTTTAAATTTTTTCAAAATTTTTAGATTATACTTCCAAAGAAATTAATCTTTCATCTAAACTTTCAAACTTAATAACACAAATTGTTTATTATATTCCCTTGTAGTTTTTAGTTTTACTTTACATACTATTTTACTTCCCTTTTATGCTCTTTGTTAGTTCTTTGTGACTTTTCTCTTCATTAATATTGAATTCAATTTGTTTCTTTTATTAGCCTTTTAAAGAACCAACATTTGGATTCAATGATCTCATTTATTTGATGATTTTTTTTTCCTGTTGATTCTTTTCCATTGAAAGGGCCAGACCAATGCCATTTTGTTGTTTACTGCATAAGATCTATTCCACCCCACCCCCCCTGCTATTACCTTCCTCCACCCCTGGTTGCACTTACTGTTTACTGCATAAGTTCCATTCCTAACTCCTAGCCCGCAGGGCCACTCCCTGCTGCCTCCTCCACACCTGCTTGCACAGCCACTGAGCCCTTAATTAAGTCACCTTAGGCAAACAGCTGCCATCATAAACAATAAGTTTCTATTTCCTTGAAATACAGGTATTTCCCTCCAGCTACCCAATCAGGCTGCACCACCTCAAGCCCCCAGTTAAGAAATCCCCCACCCCTCATCTGTACCAATCCAAATCCTCCTTTACTAATGAAATCATCAACCACCAATCAAAAGTGTACTTGTATCTGACCCTGCCCTTCTTGCTTTCTGTACCCCATAAAAACTTTCCCCACCCCACGTTCGGGGCTCGACCTCAGCTTGCAAGCCAGGAGAGTCCAGACCCGGGTTTGACTTTTTACTCTTGCTTTTACATCGGAGTGTGTCTCAGATTTGTCTGCTGGGGCCTTTGGGGAGAATTTCGGACATAACACCATAATTTCTGATGCTGCATCTTTTAGGTTTACCCATGGTTTACTATTTCTAACTTCTTGAGTTGATGTTTTTTAAGAAAATTCAAATGCAAAGGAGGAAAGAGTACATCAACAACCTTCATTATGAAACAAGAAGTGACTTCCCACAGTTAGCAAATACACAGCGGAGCGTTCTTCTTCATGTCATTGCCAATGCACAGAAACTCATTTGGGTTTTCTAGCTCATAAGGTTAAATGTAGTGTGCATTTTCTCATTTGGAGTTTTGTGACGTGAGATTAAATGTGCTGGGTAGTTCATTAATGAAGTCTTCATCATATTTTACAAACTTAATCTACAATTTTAAAAAATCTGCTTTTTAGAGTTTTCACTAATGCAGAAAGTATAGCTCTGTAATTTTTGAATAATCATAGTCTTCATTAGGTTTCATTCTTGTTCTGTATACCTATAAGCTTAAGACTTCTTTTTTTTTGGAGGGTGGGCTTGAAAATTGGTATGATTGTTTCAAGGTCTCTGAATAAGTTTCATTTGAATATAAATAAAAGTATATAGTCAAGTGGTCAAATGATTGTCCATTAGTATCTTTTTAAACCCTAAGGGTGTAAAAATGATCTATGTAAGAAGAAAAAAATTATTTATGAGAAAACAAATTTTTAAAATTCCCTATATTTTAGTACTTTTTTCAGAACTTTACAATACACTGTCTCTGTGATCTTAAGATGGCAAAATAAATAACATCCTGCAGTCTTGCTGAATGTTTGAATAAACTGAAAAATAAACTAGGAAATAAGACAAATAAGTATGCTAAGTAAATCCTGGACTTAATCAGACACATATCCCAAATTACAACCGTGCTGGACTGGGACGATCCTCCCTGCCATACTGGAGAACTTGTCCCGGAAGCGGGTGGAGGCATGTTCCCTGTGGGCGGGGGGATTCCACAGGAGGAAGAGTCTGACTCTTCCTCAGTACACCGTTCTGATACATCCTTGCACCCACTCTCACCCCAGAAGTGGACTGAACAATTCTGTGAAGAAAGACCTTGTGTTATGTAAGTGAGGCTACTTAAACAAGAAAGGAAATATCAGAACTGGGGAAGAAGACTTTCTGATAGTCCCAGCTTGACATTTTTTCACCCACTGGGCCCAGTCATTACTCCTTTGTGTCCTGGAGTTGCCTTTGGGCCCCTCAGGGGAGGAGGCTCTGTGGTACATCTCATCAGTGGGGCTACTGCTTCTTCCAGCCACCCAGATTGTATCTCAGATGGACAGCTTGTACCTCACAACTCTAAAAACAAAAATCTAGGCGATGCTGAGAGAGGATACCCGAGAAGGGTGAGGTCTAGGTGAACAGTCTTCTGGTCTTCTAGGTCTCCTCTTCTCAAGGAGACCACAAAGATTCCCCTACAGGGTCCTCTCCATGGTGACTCAGCTCTTGGGAATTTGTAAACTTAACCTCCTGGAACCTGGAAATATCCAAGTTTTATGAAATCCTGTAGTTCTGTAGGGGCTGGAATAACATCTCCCACTTGATTCAAACTGGCCAATGAGAAGGGTACCTGTGGGGTGAAACTTTTTGACTGTCTGTAAAAAGGGAAAGACCAAGTCAGTTGGGGAGTGTAGCCATTTGAAATTCTTCTATGCCATAGATAAGCTCCTGGCTGGTGAATAAAGCGCTTCCTCTTATAACCGTGGTTTGTGAGTGCTCTTTCTCTCTGTTGGGCCTCGTCTTCCTGCAACAATGCGTGTTCTAAATGCCATGATTTGATCAGTACCCACTGTATGCACATATCATCAAGTCACAAGTATCATATCGAAATGCACAAATTAGCCAGTATCACAGGATTTTGTCCACAGAAAACCCACACACCAAAACCTCCTCACATGCTGAGCCTGCCAAATCCACTGCCTCTTTTTTTCCTTGGTTTTCTCAGAATAACACACCAAATGTTGGAGGAAGAAGATGAAAGAATGTACGTGAGAGATTCTCCAGGGCTTCTGAAAATTTCAGTCTCCTGGAAACCTCCCCTGAAGCAGCTGGGTTTTGGAACCTCAAATCATATCATCTGCACCCAACAGTTATTTGTTGTGTGACATTTGGCAAGTTACATAACCTCCTTGAGGTTAGTTTCACCAAATGTAAAAATGCCAGTAAAACAGGTTACTTTCAAGTCACTGTGTGTCTGCCCTGTTACAGCACCCAGTCCCAAAGACAGCTTTGCAAAAGGGCATTTGCTAATTGCTCCACCTTGATTAACCTTTCAGCAATGTAAACACACAGGAGAACACACTTGCTTCCCTCTGCCTTTAATTCAAGTTTACAGTCTAGTCTACAAGGACATGGGTGTGTGGGGAAGTGTCCTAAAGCCCACACTCAAAACATGGAAACTGATCTGATCCTGCAGTTTCATATCCTTCTGCTCCCTCCAGACAGATGCTGAGTATTTTTATTGCTGGCTCTGCACAACTTGGAAGTCCCTATCTCACTAATGGCCAGATGAACCAAATCTTTTCCTGGAATAAAAATAGTATGGGTAATTTGCCTTAAACGAACTTTAAACAAAACACACAGGAAGTTAACAAACAGTAAGAGGAGTGTGATAACCCCTATTCATTCTGAAAACCTGCTTTAAAGCCTCAGGGCACAGCGTTCAAAGAATCAAAAGCAGTTTCTATTGATCAGTGAAAGTGACCTCTAGTTAAAACAAATGTGAACACATTCACACTATTGTCAGTTAGAAGACATTCTCTAAGGAGGGAATTTGAAAGACTGTGCCCTGTGCTCTCTGGGGTTTTACCTGGATTCCTGAAAAGACTGTGTTGTGCCTGAAATTCCCCCAAGACTCCCCAACAGACAGTCCAAGACACACTCCGATGTAAAAAGCACGAGGTGAGTTTTATTCAAGCCTGGGCTTGGACTCTCTTGGCAAGCATACCAAGGAAGAGCCCCGAACTTGGGGTATGGAGGGTTTTTATAGGGTACAGAAAGTAAGAAGGGTGAGGTTAGACATGAGTACATTTCTGATTGGTGGTTAGGGGTTTCCATGGTACGGGTAGGATTGGGATTGGTGTAGGCTGAGGGGGGTGGAGGATTGTCTAGTGACTATGTGGTAGCCTAACTAGGTGGTATAGTCTGATTGGATAGCTGGGCCACGTGACTGAGGGGAATACCTGAATTTCAAGGAAACAGAAACTTATCGCCTAATATGGTAACTGTTGTTCAGGATGACTTAATCAACGGCTCAAGGAAGTGGCCCTGCAGTCTTTTGCAGTGCAGTAAACAACAAAATGGCACTGATCTGGCCCTCTCAACTGTGCCCTGTGCTATGGGGGATGGGGGTTCACCTGGATTCCTGAAAAGACCATGCACTCTGCTATCTGGGGTTTTACCTGAATTCCTGAAAAGACTGTGCCCTGTGCTATCTGGGGGTTTTAC
>NW_003852537.1:3772088-3830908 GCF_000181295.1 Otolemur garnettii | reverse complement strand
TGAATTCCTGAAAAGACTGTGCCCTGTGCTATGGGGGAGGGGGCACACCTGGATTCCTGAAAAGACCATGCACTGTGCTATCTGGAATTTTACCTGAATTCCTGAAAAGACTGTGCCCTGTGCTATCTGGGGTTCTACCTGGATTCCTGAAAAGACTGTGCCCTGTGCTATCTGGGGTTTTACCTGGATTCCTGAAAAGACTGTACCCTGTGCTATGGGGGAGGGGGTTTACCTGGATTCCTGAAAAGACCATGCACTGTGCTATCTGGGGTTTTACCTGAATTCCTGTATCTTTACCCTCAGATTTGCATTTATGCTCTTGTCCCCTCACTTGCATAGTTAAGTGAAAGAAGCATTTAAAGAAAATAATAGCTTATCTCCTGTTACACCTCTTACTCATGTTCTCCATTTAATTGTTATTCCCAGTGATCTGTCCTTTCTTTACTTATTAAATTTTGCAACAAGTCCTACATTGTAGCTCTACAAAACCACTCTATTTTGATGGTCTCCAGGGATTGTATCTTGCAAATTATCTCCCACAGTGTAGTACCAAAGAGCAGGACTTAGCTCCAGGCACAACAACGGCTGGAGCCCAAGCTGTGTTCTCAACCTCTCAACACACGTCTGATACTTAAATGATTAAGAAACAAAACTATGATTAAGTATTTTATATTCATTATTTCATACTAAGTCTCATAATCAGGTGTGTATTTGACACTTAGATCCCATTTTAGTTGGCATTAGCTGGTTCTGTAACCACCTGTAGCTGGCAGCTGCCAGGTTGGACTGATCAGGTCAGGATGACACTGTTTCTTTAAAGAGAAGTTATGCTTCACTGTCTGCTCCCTCCATGGTTCAAAAGCAACTCCACTGAGGTCTTCAAGTTGTTCTTGCCACTCTCCTTGGTAGAATTAAAATAAAATAAAATAATTTAGTACTAAAATTGGAAGAAAAAATATATATCTGAAAAAGGCCCAAATCTCATATATTTAAAGAAGGTGTAGTGTCTAACAGGATTATAATAAACAACCTTAGGCCCATGAGAGAGAGAGAGAGAGACATTTAAATCCAAGTGGTGGGAGGGGGAGGAGAAAGAGGGGGAGGAGGAGGAGGGGTGAAGACTGCTGAGTTCTCCACTAACAGGCACACTATAAGGGTTTACCCCACACCCCCTAGGGTCAACTACAACATGGGCTTTACCTAACAAACACAAACAATGTATCCTAATCACTTGTACCCTTATAGTAATCTGAAATTTTTAAAAAAGAAAACATATACAAGTTTTATTGGGTAACTCTCAGAAATGTTCAAAGGTCAACAAGGGCAAAGTTTACACTAATACTTCCCAATGGTCCATAGTACATTCCATGAGATGTACTTGATATCCACAAGCCCACTGGCATTTCACAAACCCCAATATCTTATTTTCTGATATTAAGTGATTTTATCATTTGCAAACCTAAAATCTTGCAGGACCAGAATGAGCTTCAGTCAGCTCTGCTCCCAGCAATGCAGCAAAAACAGTGTTTTTTCACATGGTTCGCTGTAAGCTGTGAAATAAACACAAAGGAAGTTTTCTTCATCTTGAAAATTTTGCTTACCTTTCAAAGAAAGAAAGTAATCTGCTTATTCCTTGATTCTCTTAGGTCCTCCGTGATATTTTATTCCTTTTCTTACTGAGACATGTGCCAGGATTCTTTATCAATTAACTGATCTTGAAAGGGTAGAATATTCCAACAACCTTAATTAAGTTTTACTCTTACATCAAGAGAAGAACCAGACCTATGGAACTTTTGACTATGCTTCTAGAACTCACATCTCCTCTGAAAAACAAAATACACAGCAAGCCCTTAAGCCTACACTCAGGAAATTTCATGGAAACATAATTGTCTCTTTGATATCTATAGAGTCTTGAGAAAACTCATCTATCCTCATTAAAACATATAGTATGTAAATGGTGATCAATTAACAAAGATATATCTTTAGTTCAGATAATTCTTTTAAATTCTACAGTCAGTAACCTATCAACTCTGGACATATTACTCTGAGACACCTCAATATTCAGGTGACAAACCAGGATGCCTTTCCAGGGACTAACCCAGTTTTATCACTTAAATTCCTACATTCCAGGAAATCCCTCTGTTCCAGGAAACTGAGATACTTGGTAACTCTTAATATGGCCAACCTTGAATACATCTTCTTTGCCTGCAAAATATCCTTCTTTTTAATTTCCTAAGTCTTTGCAGGTTGCAAAATCCACACAGATATACATGTTCTGAAAGCAAGCCTAGACTTTTTCCTTGTATTGGCATTTAATCTTTTCTTTATTCAAGTTATGCCTACTACTTGTCAACTAAAGATTTATAAATTGAAAAAAAAAATAACAAGAATATTTACTTTATTGTTTACATTGAATTGCAGAAATACAACAAAATGAATAGAAAATAATATAGAAGTTATCATGAACAGTGATATAACAACAAAATAAAACAGAGCAAGGAGACTCAGAAGCTTAGTGTATAAGCAGAGAAGCTTCCAAAAGTACTAGCAGTACCAAGGTATCCACCCTTTTCCATTAAATTTCTAAGAGTTGTGGGAAGCTAACCCCACTGCAAGATTCAAAGACACATATTTCTTGATTAGTTGCAATAATTCCAAAGCCCTTGGCAATGGCAATGGATCCCAAGCCAAAGTCAATCAACCCAGAACATTTTCCTGGCAAATGTGATGTGATCAGACTTGGTCACATGGTCTAAAATGGCCCAACCAATCCAACCAACCTGAAGGATCCACTTTCTAACAATGTGTGAGAAGTAGCCTTTTAAAAAACATTAGATTTAAACATAGAAACATGGTGCTCAGCTACTGTTGGTGGTTATCTTGTTCATGCACTCAGGAAGTCAACAAGAAAGCTGAGAAAAGAACCAAGGAGCATGGCCAGAGACCAGTTCGCAACCAGAAACCATGTACATCTCAACCTCCCGTCAAGTGACATAAAACACGAATTCATTGCTAAAACAGGCTGGCTGTTGGGTGTCTGTTACTAAATATGTAAGTGGTACACACCCTTTCATCGCAGTAACTATTCGTGTACTTTTTCCTCCACCTGGAGTGTATTTCCTTCATTCTTTACTCGGATGATTGCAAGAGTCAGCACATTTGAGACTATTTCTTTTATTTATCTATTTGTTTTTTTATTAAATCATAGCTGTGTACATTAATGCATTTATGAGGCACAATGTGCTGGTTTTACATACAATTTGAAATACTTGCAACTGGTTAACAGACTATTTCTTACTACCTCACATCGTCAGCCTGGGTAAGCTTCTCCTTGCCTCTGCGGCCACAGTGCAGAACTTTATCGCACTCTGCAATTGTGTGTTTATGGCAATTTTATTGCACCTAAATTGCAGGAAAGTGATTAAATTATGAATAAGAAGCCTCTATATCTTTAATATTCTCTGATTCAGGAATACAATTGTATTTTAAACTCCAAAACTTGATAGATAATGCCTCCACCATCGCCCTAGCCTATAAATTTTCGCTATGCTATTCTACACCAAGGAAAGATAAAATTTAATCTTGCCTTACAGTTGCCTCCTATTTATTTTGACAGCCAAATATAAAACCTAATTTTCCTAGTGAAGGTGACAGATTTCTGTTTAATAAATTATTTTCTTGTGACACAGATTTGAAAAGTAAGTTACGATGTTTTTATTTCCTTTTAGGGACACTGGTAATTTTCAAATTTTTAACAACGTATGTTTAAATATACAGGCTTTCTTTCTTGTAAAGGTAAAGTTTTAAGTCAACATAAAATATTCCCTACAATTATTTGGGGAATTGGGTACTAACATTTCTCCAATGTTACAAAGTCACATTCACAAGCAAAATTAATTGCACATGTTAAGTTCTTCTGTGAAAGAGACCCTGAAAACGTGCTGGTCCCTTTTCATACAATTTTGACACATCATGACTCAAATTGAAATCAAATTCTTTGTTTCCCTAGTAAGAATTTATCTCTAAAACTCTGCCCTAGTCTCCATTTCACTCTGAAACTTGCAAGAGAAATCAACTGGAAAATGAGAAACACTGGCAAATGAATTTTTTTCTGAAAACGGCCCTAGAATAAATAGCTTCTGCAACCTTGTCCTGATAAAGATAATCAGAAGGGTAGAGGCCAGGTAATTTGTGAAGGAAACAATGAGAAATGATGCAGAGTGCACAGAAGAAACATAAAATAAACTTCTCATTCCATTTAAACTAAATCTCAGCTGATATCAAGATCTACTTCAGCCCCAAGGAAACAAGTCCGTAGAAAAGCTGTAATTTCCTAGCTCTGTGGGTTTTGCTCTGCTCACATCAAGGCAGCACCTGTTCAACAGAAGCTCACCTTCTTCATTTAGGAGACAGATTAGACTTCCACAGAGAACAGAGAAAATTAGAATCCACCTAAGAACATTAGGACATGGTGCTTATGCCGGATATGCGGCTATCAAGCGGATAGAAAGCACTTCAGCCATTGAAATGATTTAGGGTACCATAAAGATACACATCATTTGTAACTATATTTTATATTTATAAGCCTTTCTCAGTTTTGATGTCTAAATAATGACTAGCAGTAATAAAGGGAAAATAAAATCAGATGCACTGCAATGCTTCTCATATCTGGGAAAATAGCTTTCAGTGTAATTTATGTCTACATGTGTATGTCTTATGTGTATCTATATCTACACATTTTATTACATAATAAATATGTTTAAACTTATCAAGGAAATTTTAGTCTAGTGTACTTAGTAAAACGTAAACAAGAATAGGAAAGGTCTTAGTGAAAAATTAATCTCTCAACTTCTAACCTTCTCTCTAACCTTCCTAACCCTAAGAATAATTTTCTAACTCAACTTTTAAAAAATATTTCTGTTTGGGGGGAATTTTTTACTGTCACATAACAGCTTAAAGATTTTTTTTTTTTATTGTGTCAGAGTATTAAGGGGATCCATACTATTTGGTTACATAGTTTGCTTCTATAAAGTGCCCGTCAGAGTGACAGGTGTGTCCTTCACCCAGACAGTGTGCCGTATGCCTGTGCGATTACCTGTGGGTGGGATTTACCTTTCTCTTCCCCCTACTTGAAATCCATGGAGTTTTGCTCTCACATGGACACGTAGGTGTTAATTTACTAATTCCAATTTAGTACTGCATAAGTGGGATGTGTGTTTACCCATTCTTGCAATACTTCACTTGGGAGAATGGTCTAAAGTTGTAGGGTATGGAATTGAACAGTAGTCGTACTGACCTTTTAGTCATGTTAAGGGAACAACAGGAATAGAAATCAGAAATTAAAGCCCAACGTAAGGTGGGGTTCTGGTGAATAGACCAGACTTTTAAAAAGACTACACACTAGGAGTAAGAGTAAAATATAATGAAACCAGGTCTCAGAGAAACCATGCCCCAAATTTTAAAGAAGCTCAGTCTGTGGTTGGATTAAAGTTATCTGCCAGTACTCAAACTGCCTCCTAAAAATAAAGCATATTTCTCCTCTGCAAGAAGATATTTTCCAGTGCTTCAAATATTTTTCTAAAAAGGTCCACAACCAATGACACTCAAACAAAAATCACTAGACATCGAAGGAGAGAAAAATTAGTCAAATAATAAAACAAAGAAAAAATAAATTAATAATAGCAGAGTAGAAATTAGCAATAAAATTCCAAACAGTTCAAAATCTTAACAAAAAATGAGATGAAATGGAAATAATGTACTCTTCTCCTGGATATAGATATGAAAATCCTAAATAAAATATTTTAGCAAACTAAATCGTGGGTACACTAAAAGCTTGGATGAATTTCATAGTTATATAATATATCCATGCAAAAAAACCCACTTTGCATGTATCTTCAAATCTAGTGAAATAAAAAAAAAATGTGAATCGAGTTGTGGTAAACATTCACAAATGCCAAGATGAGGAAACAACCCAAGTGCCCATCAACTCACAAATGGATAAATAAACTGTGGTATGCCATGGAATATTATTCAGTCACTAAAAAGATGGATATTTTGCATCCTTTGTATTTACCTAGATGGATTTGGAGAACATCATCCTAAGTAAAGTATCACAAGAATGGAAAAATAAGCATCCAATATACTCAGTAGGAATACAAAACTAGTAGATGAACAACTAAGAAAACACAAGAAAGAAAATTAAATTCAAGTGGGAGAGAGGAGGGGATGGTTTGGTAAGCTCTTGCCTAAGGGTACAATGTAAGGTTATATGGTACACCTCCTGGGTGAAGAGCTCAACTATGACTGGAACTTTACCTAAAAAATGCAAACAATATAACCTAATCATTTGTACCCATTAATTATTCTGAAATAACAAAAGAAATTTAAAATTTTAAATTAAAAATTAAAATTTAAACTAAAAATAATTAAATCATCTGTATATACAAAAACTCATACCTGACAACCAAATAGGATTCAAGTTAAATGTTTGAGGTTATTTACTATTTTAAAAGTCAAAGTAACTCAACGTATTAAGAAAACAATGGAGGAAAAATTATGCATAGAGAAATCATTTGATAATACAGTAAGCAAGACATTCTCTGCAGCTGTGACAGCTGCTGAGGAGGCTGGCACCTGATGTCTACTGGGTGCCCACAGCTCTCGTTGCTCCTCCAGTGAAGGGTCACAAATCCTTCACTGGAAAAGGAGTATCTTGGTGTCTTCTTCACCACACCCTGCATGCCTTGTGTATCCAGTGATCCTTTGTTGTACTTTTAGACTTAAAAATTCTATTCATTTATTGTACAAAATGAGTCATCAAATTATAGCCTGAGGTCTAAACCTGGTGGCTTTCTGGCTGTTTTCATAATGCAGACTAATTTGTGCAAAGGTATGTCTATTTATTTCTGAATTGCCTCTGGCTTCTCTTGTGCCATAGAAAGAGTTGAATAATTGCAACGGAGAACTTATTCCCCAAAAAGCCAAAAGTATTTACTATCTAACCCTCTACAGAACAAGTTTGTTGAAAGGTAGTTTGGAAATTGACATCAATTTGAAATCAATGCCTGGTTGCCCCGTCCTTCCCACCTGTGGGGAACAGCATTAGCACAGCTGGGAAGAGAGCAGTGGAGGTCGCTTCATATGCAGCCTTTCTATTGTGGCTTCTCTTCCCTCCCCAGCCTCCTAGGAATCCAATTCCTGGTTTCTGGATCCTCTGTAGCCCCTCATCTCATATCTCCTCCCCCCAACATATTCCAACACCTGTCACATGTTTTCATCAGTCTTCTACTTCCAGAAAAGCACTGTCTTCCTATGACCCTCTGAGTCTTCTAATTGATCTGCTCCATTTCACTGTGGCGTCACAGCCCTAAGAAGTGAATGCCTGTGCTTCATCTGCCATTTTTATCTGAGAAGCACTATAGTGTTTTCATTTTATTGGTTTGCTTTTTTTTTTTTTAAAGACCAGAGTCTCATTATGTGGCCCTCGGTAGAGTGCCCTGGCGTCACAGCTCATAGCAACCTCCAGCTCTTGGGCTTAGGTGATTCTCTTGTCTCAGCTTCCTGAGTAGCTGGGACTATAGGCTCCCGCCACAACGCCTGGCTATTTTTTGTTGCAGTTTGGTGTGGCCCAGGTTCAAACCTACCACCCTTGGTATATGGGGCTGGCACCCTACTTATTGAGCCACAGGCCCTATTTGTTTGCTTCTAATTAATTAATCTATCTGTAATAAAAATTGTGTATTTTTAAGGTATACAACTTGATATTTTGAAGTACATACCGTTATACCCTGAAATAAATCCTGCAAACTAACATATCCATGTCCGCACATACCTACTGACTATTTACTTTTTTGGTGAAAGCACCAAAAATCTACTCTCTTGGCAAATTTCCAGTGTGCAATTTAATATTATTAATTATAGCTATCAAACATTAGATCTCTAGAATTATTCGTCTTGTTTTTAATTGAAAAATAGGTTGTGGGAAAAAGTTAAATCACTTTGAATGTTAGGTATTACATCTGTAGCAGGTAGTGAGCACCAAATATTTGCATGTCAGGAACAGTGAGTCTGTCTAGTGAGTTCTGGGCAGCCTGGGTAGAGATGTGCAGCCAGGGCCAATGGAATGAGGCAGCACCAGTGATGCTATATTTATTTAAAAGTTTAATATGTTGTTTATCATGGATGCTCTTAGATTAATATTAATTTTAAAAATTATTTTGAAATGTATTTCAATTGGATTGCTGAGTATTTTGGTGTCTCCTTAAATTTTGTGCTACAGCCAAGCATCACGCTCTCAGCCTTGTACAGTCCTGTTTCACACAGCCCTCAAAGCTCGTGATTCTATGATTCTATCAGGAATAATCAGATAATCGTCGATGAATATCTACATATGGTAAGTACTATGAAACACCTGGAGTCAAAACTTTTTGTCATACTTCTTACATTCGACAACATAGCATATTTAAATATTTTTTTCTGATACAATAAAGTATCCCAGTTTCTAAGATCCCTGTGTTGAATTACAGAGCTAATTGGTAGAGGGGCACATATTTCATTAAATCGTTAGCATTTTGTGTCACTTGAAAATTTTTTAAAGCTAATGAGTGGGGAATAAGAGAGAGAAGAAATAAACTTTAAATGAAGCAGAAGGGAAGAAATTCTGTGAAGCAAAGCAAGAGGGTAAACCTTAGATGGAGTGCTGAAATCCCCAAATCAGCGTGAGATCAACATGGGCTTCAGAAAGGGCAATCTAAAGGCGTGAAAAATGAGATGTGAGAAGAATAAGGTCAAGGTTCTCATTCTGCCTGAACACATTTTCCTTCCTCTAATTATGTACAGAGCATCTAATGCAATATTCACAAATAAGTCTCAGTAAATGCATATGGCTCTAGCAAATGGAATACTTTAAAGTACTTGTAAATTTTACTCACATGTATTCTAGACTTAATTTTTCTGAATGGGTTTCAAAAATTACATAAAAGTAAAATGCTGCTGCATTAATAGGATCAATAGCAATAATCATAATAAGTATTGAGCAATAAGAAAACCAGGATGATAGGCATCTTTGTGATTAATGTTGGAAAGATGGAACCAGCACATTTACTAATGGAACCGTGCAATCATAAAATATTTCATGCATAAACATACAAAATAAAATTATCATTTTCCAGGAATGAAAACACTCCTCAATTATAGTGTGCACAGCTCTAAATTGATTCTATAAATGGATTCCAGAAAATCATTTGCCAGATAGTTGCAGTTAGCTGCCACTCAAGCTTCCTGAGTGCTTCAAAGGTGGAGTCACCTATGTCCAAAGCTCTGTTAACAGAGAAAAATAAAAGACTTAAATTTTCAAAGAGGACTAAATGCTTAGTATAACAAAATATACTAAGTTTCAAAGATATAAAAACAGTTTCCAATTAAATGATACTGATACACTTAGAGAAGGCAATTAGTGTTTTAATTATTCATCAGGCTTAATTTCATATAAGCAACTCTCAATCGTCATAATCAAGAGATTTTTCATCTGTGTCACGACTGTAATTGTGATTGTCATCAGAATTATTTTTCCCTGCTTCTTCTCTGAGCGGCAACATAGTGCACAGTTACAAGCACAGATCCTGGAGCACTGCTTACATTTATGCCATGATTTTAGTCACGGTACTCATCCTCTTGGGTCTCGGTTTCCTCATATATAAAATGACAATTATACTTGTTATAGGCAATTGTTTTGACAATTCGACTAGATAATTTATTTAAAGCCTGACGTATAGAAAGCACTTAGTAATTGACTGTATAATTTTAAGGCATTGTAAAAGTACATAATCAAAATGGAGAGCTCAATTTTAAGCAAACATTGTTAGCTTGTGCAGTGGAATTACTCACGGACAGCATCCCAGTTCTTACCATAAAAATACGTCTCTGTATGTGTAGGCACGTGCTCTGCTATTTAATCTTTGTCCATATAACCACGAGGACGGAGAACGGCACGTGCCATTTGAACATGCCTTGTCCTTGGGGAACACTGTTCTCTTAAATCCAGCTGCCCATCACAGTCCATGTGGGTCATGGCTCATGTGGACTTGGGAGGAGAACCTCATGCTACCAGCACCAAACCTAAAAGATGCTGAAACTTGACAACTTCATCCCATTCCTCCCCGAAGAAAGACAAAAAGCGATGGTAGTGTCAACATTCAGACGAGAACCAACTTAACGACTGATACTTTTACCCTAAGTGTTATAAGATGGCAAAGCGTGATCTGTCGCTCCAAGGTGTAAAACTGGTTCATTATAGACCGAAGGTTTGTGAAGCCACACTTTTAGACTGAAAGGAAAAAATGCTTGAAGACCTTGAAACAGATTCAGGGGATGTAGCACAGCCTGTTCCCAGGAAACAGAATAATCAAATACGCTGTCTTTGATATTGTAAAATAAAATGAGAAAATTAAAGGTATCATTAAACTAGTCCATGCATCCTCTCCTGCCCTACTTCTCTGCTTTTGCCAATATGGATCCCTGACAGGAACTCATTCCCTAATCTCTTAGGCGCTGTCTGGATAATTCTTACTTATTGTTGCTGTCAATCAATCAGATATCAGCTGGGATTTCCTTCTTCAAGGAAGTCAAGTCCCGGTTAGAAGCCCCCCCATGTGTGCTCCTCACACCCTGAGCTTCTTGTGCCACTGCGTTCATCATGTCCATTGTACCGCCCTTTACCTGTTCAGAGCCTCGCCACATAGAAATGTTTGGACGTGAGAGATCATCTATTTCGTATCACCAGCGCCATTCCCAGGTCAGTGCTTAGTAAATATTTGTTAATAAAAAGCAGAGTGGGGGAAGAAGGGAGAGAATAAGAATGGAGCAGAGAAGTGAACAGCCATGTCCATAGTGGCAAATCTGCTGAAAATCTTCAAAACTAAGTGCCCTGTGGTCCCAGGCCCACTCTGGCACAAAGTAAGGGCACTTATTTATGGGCCACAGGGGTAGTCCAAATGTCTTTCCCTACAGCCACCTAAAATTTAGCTTTTACTTACATTTTTGTGACAATCTAGGAAACAAAATTTCTCACACTGACTGAATTTGTTTGCTACAGATTTTTCAAGTCTAAATGTGAAATATCCTTAAAACAATTTAATCCCCTTGAAACAATGGTGGGGAAAAGAAGAGTGAAAAAGCAATCTGGTAATAATTGATAAAGTAACAATGACATTTTTGTTTCTTCTGAAAAAGCTTCCTTCCAATGAGTCTCACAAAGGAACACAGAGAGTGGTGGTCCATGGTCCATCTCATTCTCTAAGATGCGTGGCTGCACCCATAGCACAAATGGATGAATAGACAAACACGCACTTTATACACACACACACACACACACAAACGCACACACATGTGCAGAAGGTGCCAAAAAAAAGAGATCTTGTTGGAAGTAAAATTAATCAATCCCTAAAATGTAAGAATTACAGGTAAAATGGATATGTGTAACATGCCTAGCTACACTTGACAGTAATGGTAACTGCAATTCAACTTCAAAAAGTAATACATAGAGGGCAGCGCCTGTGGCTCAGTGAGTAGGGTGCCGGCCCCGTATACTGAAGGTGGTGGATTCAAACCCAGCCCCTGCCAAATTGCAACAAAAAAATAGCTGGGCGTTGTGGTGGGTGCCTGTAGTCTCAGCTACTCAGGAGGCTGAGGCAAGAAAATTGCCTAAACCCAAGAGCTGGAGTTTGCTGTGAGCTGTGTGATGCCATGGCACTCTACCAGGAGTGACAAAGTGAGACTCTGTCTACAAAAAAAAAAAAAGTAATTCATAGATAACATCTCTTAAAATCTGTGCACATTTTTTGGCATTATATATATATATATAATCTTGTTTATTTTTTAATCTTCAACTCTTAATTATTGTTGGATAAAGTGAAATAGTGAAATAAATGTCAATGGGGATTTCTTTCATCCGGGGAATGTGAAATCTCACATTAGGATCTAAATTGAGCTTTTCATTTGGAAAGAATCAAATAAACACATTGAAGATTTCTCAAAAAGGTGTTATATTTTATAGCTCAAGTGAATGGAATAGTTTAATTATAAATTCCTTATAATAACTCTACAAATTCAAATTATAATATGTTCTTTTTATTATCTCTTCAAGGAGCTAAGCATAGGAAAACTATAAGAAGTAACAGAATTATCATTTTCTCTTCAAAAAGAATTTCTTATATTTTTATTTTATTATGACTGCAATTGTAAGATGAACTGTATAGACTCTTCAAACATAATTCTGTATTATATAGGAAGTATCAGTGGAAAGAAACAATAACATCAGAAACCATGAATGAGAAACCTGAAATGTCATACGTATTTTTTAGGGGCAGGTGGCCCAACTCAGAAAAATAACTGTTCTAGGGATAACTGAATATATACAAGTACCCATTAAACATGCCACTCAGATACAACAGATTTATTTTTTATTTTTTTAGAAACAGTCTTACTTTATCACCCTTGCTAGAGTGCTGTTGCGTCACAGCTTGCAGCAACCCCCAGCTCTTGGGCTTAGGCAATTCTTTTGCCTCAGCCTCCCCCGTAGCTGGGACTGCAGGCGACCGTCACAATGCCCAGCTATTTTTCTGTTGCAGTTTGGCCAGGGCCGGGTTTGAATCTGCCACCCTCCGTATCTGGGGCTGGCGCCTTACTCACTGAGCCACAGGCACTGCCCAGATTTATTTATTTTTAACCTCAAAGTCTCTATTTTGCACACATAGTTAAATTTGCATTTTTTTCTTTTTTGCCATTTATTCATTAGTATCTAGTTTCATTTTGCTTTTCCATATCTGTGTCCATTCTTCTTTCTCATCCAGGACTTTGCTGTGCGTTTCTCACTTCCCTGGAATGTCTGGCTTGAAGTGAGCTCACCCAGTGGAGAGGCATGAGGTCTGAGTGAACAGAGATCTCTATCTATTATCATGGTGTACATCCTTTTAAAGAAAAACCTTTAGATTATCAACTGAATGCTTCCTTTTATTTCTATGTTTTACAAATTCACACTTACACATCACACATTGTTCATTGATCTGCATGGAAAAAGTTTACCTAAATGTGGCCAGAAGTCCACAGGGCCTGCTCCTTGCATATACAGGATGATTCTTCTCTTCATATACTTTACTATTTTTATTTATTTATTTATTTATTTATTTATTTTGGCAGTTTTTGGCTGGGGCTGGGTTTGAACTCGCCACCTCCAGCATATGGGGCCAGCACCCTACTCCTTTGAGCCACAGGCACCGCCCATATACTTAACTATTTTTAAAAACTTCAAACTTACTTTTCTTTTAATCTGTGTAGCTTCATTTTTCCTGACTTGGAACCTCTTGCTGAGCTACCTACCCAACCTCCCCTTCTTCCTATGCTAGAAGAAATAGGAAGAAATAGAAATGCAAATCATGTCCAGTAATCTACCTACTCTTGTCTCCAACTAGAATCCTGAGTGGTCCATGTAGGAAAGATATGCGTGGCATTTTCTTGGACAGATGGATCAAGACTTCCTGGGCTGCCTTTAAGAAAAATAATATTAAATATAAATCAGTATGATTAAACAGTTGTTGAAAACAAGAAAATTAGTAACAAGTGAAAAAAGTTTAAAGCTGGATAAAGAGACCATAAAAGCAACAAAATCCAGAAGAATGATGCAATTTCATATCATCTACTATATGAAATATAGTCTAGCTAAAAACAACCTCCATTTTAATAACTTATGGATGAAAACTGAATCCTCAGCTAACATGTTCACTCATCTGATATTGGATTAATGGCCCATGGACTGACTACTTTTTTTACATTTCAAATCTTTTCCACCCCTCTTCTCACCCTTCCAATGCTGGATATAATATTCTATATCATTATTTAACCTAGGCACAGTGTGCAGTAAGAAGGAATGCTAACAAAAAGCTAACTACATACAAACTAAAGATGGAAGTGACTGCAAACCGCATAAATGTGCCCCAATAGCTCAGGACCAAGTGGCCCTCCGATTAAAGTTCCCTTCAGTAACATTTCCTTCCTCCACTACTCACAGCTGCTTGGTGACCTGAAATGAAGGATAAGCATAATTTAAAGTTCAAAGACACAGAGATTTTGACCAATGGAGGTAAAATACTTTATTTTGCAAATTTTAACAAAAAGAAAGAAAATAACACGTGAACACATTGTTCAGGAACTTTCTCCTGACCTCACAAAAAGCTCAGCAAAAGGAAGCTTGACCTTCCAGTCTTTACACTCTTCAAGCCACCTCTGTTTCTGATGCTCATTTTCTACCTCCGTTTGGCATGTGACCTGCGTGATTTAATCATAAAGAAGAGAGAAACTGTTCTACAGTTGTTTGGGACAGGTTTCTCTACCTTCTTCATGAACAAAACAACTCTTAAAACCTTGAGGAAACTAGCCAAAGTGAAGTTAATATTTATTGAGTAAATATTAAAGAACCTAAATTCTTGGGATCTCCAAGATAGTTTCATATCCCTCCCCCAACCCCTGAGTTCGGTCTGTATTTGAATTTATTTTTTATCAGGAAAATACTGCTTAAAACAATTTGTTCTGGTGTTTTCATTTACCCACAGCTGAAATCATGCTAATAGGTGCCTATAATTAATTTGCATTATTTCTGAAAGGCTTATTGTTTGAATAAATATCATCTTGCATTCTCACTCAGATATAATTCTCTAATGTAAAATTATCCTAATTAAAACCATGGCAAATTGTGTTGAATTGCACAACTATCACAAATAGCAGAAAATATTTTTTCAATAAAAAAATGACTATTAAGATTTTTGCAATTTCTTACATATAATAAATAATTGGTTCAAGGATATTAAAGTATGTTAATGTTAATATATTAGAATGTACATTGATACTCTGTTTAGCATAAAGAATTCCCTAGATTTTTTCTTAAGTTATTTTTAAAAACATGTAAATTCTGGAATATTTTTAATGAATCTTCAATGTTCAGAATGAAAGCTTAAGTCTCACATAAGCATAAAGTCAAAGTATTTTCCCAGTGATGAGATGTTTTAAAAGTCACTTTGCATATCTCAATTAGGCAAAATTCATGGCATAAATTTGAAAAAGAATTTACTTTAATTGTTAGTAAAAAAAAAAAAAAAATCACAATTCCCTTAAGACGCAAACAAACCTCATTTAATCTTTTGTGTCTGAGCAGCTAACGTCCTTTGATACCATCATTAAAGCCCTGGGAAGTTTTAGGCAGGAGAGGATGGAGCTTATAAATCAGACTGAGAAAGAAAAATGATTAGAGAGAAGGAGAGAAAGTTTTGCTTAAAAATTCTAAAAGGAACATGACAAAGGGTATTGTCAGAAAACATTAAAGTTCTGTGAGAGGTGAGTCAAAAATCCATATGCAAAGCAAATTAAGAAAGTAATACCTGGAGGAATACTGACTAGTTTAATCAATAAATTTTTTCTCTTTAACATGGAAACAAAGTTTATACCCTGAAATCCCCTGGCTGTGTTAAGAAGCAATATTAAAGAAAGGAAAAAAAGAAAGAAACTCAGAGCCTTCGATCCCACATGTCTATCCCATGTGGCTCACATTTCCCGAAATGTTCCATATGGTTAGGGTATTGGTAATGCTCCACTTGAATTTTCCTAAGGCAGGTGTGTCCATGGCCCTGGGTTACATTGCAGTGATAGTGTCTATCCAACTGAAAGTCACTGGCACCAGGCAGGGACAGTGGCTGGATAGAGAGGCAGATGGGTTGTCTGCCTCCTCAGGTCTGGCAGATGGGACAGTCCCCTTACTTGCCCTCACCAGTCTTCTCCCCTGGCCTAGAGTACATTTCAACACGAGCTCCCTCCCCACAGCTAGACAGTGTCAGGCCTGGTATTTCTGCTTGTCTTTGGGGTGTATGAGGGTGAGCTTGCCATTCCAGCTTCCCCTCACCCCCAGGCCTGAGCAGGGAACACCGGGCATCAGGCATTCTCCAGACCACCCCACTATCTGAGAAACGGAGTCAAACTTACAGGCTTCTCATCAGCTCCTGGACAGCCTGCTCTTACTCGTGAGCAGCGCCTATTGGCCTAGTGATAGAACTACAGCCCAGTAAATTGTCCCATCTCGCTATCAGCTCTTGAGAAAGTTAGGACAAAGGCTGTCTCTAACCAAGGAACACCAGCAAAGCCGTGGGCCCCTGAAAGTACTCAAAATAGAAGCTAAAAGAACAAACATAACATACTTTACAGGCACCGCCTTAAGAGCTAACAAATAATAAAATAAAAACATCCCATTCAAACCAAAAAGAATTTCAAAAATAAGAACAGTTTCTCCACATGAGGAGCCAGTATGAGAACCCCGAGAGTATGAAGAAACAGACTGTTGTGACATCCTCAGAGGGTTTGTACCAGTTCTCCAGCAACAGATCCCAACCAAAATGAAAATTCTGAAATGACCAAAAATTCAAAATATGAATTATAAGAAACTTAATGAGATCTAGGAGAAAAACCAGTACACACACACACAAACAGAAAAACAATTCAGGACATGAGTGAAAAATTTACCAGAGAGATAGATACTTAAAAAACACACATGCACGAACAACTTCTGTGAATGACAGACTCATGAAGGAATCACAAAATCCAGTTGAAAGCTCAAACAATAGGATAAATCAAGAAAAGAGAAACAATCGAGCTTGAATACAGGCCTTTTAAATTATAACGCAGTCAGGAAAAAATTTTTAAAAAGCATGTAAAAAATTAACAAAGCCTATGAGAAATGTGAGATTATATAGGTGTCCAAACACAGGAGTCATAGGTATGGCTGAGGGAGAAGAAAAAAGTGAAATGTGTGGAAAGCCTATTTGAGGGAACAATTCAGGAGAACCTTTGTGGTCTTACAAGAGAGTTAGGCATTCATACACAAAAGGCTAAGCAAGCATGAAGGAAATCTGTCACAGGAAGGACTTCACCAAGACATAGAATCTCTAGACTATCAGACAGAAATTCCAGCAACATATTTGGGGAACTTGTCCAGGATTTGAGACCTTCTGCAGTAAGCCTTGGGGCCAATGCTCGACTCTATCCTATTTTTTCCTATAGTCGTGACTGAATTCAGGTACCTGTCTGTCCTAGGAGCACCTAGTGCAACTGGAAACTTAAAGTCACAGGTGACAGGCTTCCAGGGAATGAGCCTCCAAATCTCCCTCCAAGCAGGCTGGGTTGCAACTCTGAACAAAGCAAGCAGAGCAGAGGAGATCTAGGGGTGGTCAGAAGGCTTCTGAACCAACTTTATCTCCACCATCTTTCTCTGGTGGAGAGCTGAAGAGCAAACAGAAGCAGTATCTGTAGTATCTGGGGTCCCCAGCAACATCTGTGACCCCCACGGCATTGTGGAGCCTTCTGGAATAATTCCTTTATGCGCACACTCCCAGCACTTTTACTGTGTGCCCGCGTCTCCGGGGTCTTAAGCTGCTTCCGCTTCTATCTCTGCAGACCTATGTGCTCTCCTTGTGGTTTGTGTGACTTGTCTGGTCGCTACTGCTTGTCAGTAATGTCAGTAAGGGAGTGCTTTGTGGATTTAAGGGTATTTATTTATTTTTATTTTATTTTTGTTTTTATTGAGACAGTCTCACTTTTTTGCGCCTGTAGAGTGTCATGGCTTCACAGCTCACAGCACCTCAAACTCTTGGGCTCAAATGATTCTCTTGCCTCAGCCTCAGTAGCTGGGACTAAAGGTGACCATCATAACACCCAGCTATGAGTCCTCTTCATTGCCTTTTTCTCCAAAATTAAATTTAATTGGCTTCCTGCGCATTTGCAAAAGAGGCTGAACTGTGTTACTGTTAGAGAAATGAGATACCCAAAACTCGGCTCCAAAGAAAAGGGGCAAATGACTCCCCATGGAACCCATCCCAGGGTGACCAGGAGTGTGTAGGGTAGCCTGGAGTGGCTCCCTGAGAAGAGAGTGGCCCCACAGGAAACCCACCACAAATTAATTAAAAGATGGTTCATCCAGAGAACGCATATAAGAACTGATCACTCTGCATTTTGAGCCCTCTCAGAAGTCTTAGTGTTGACTACACCATTTGTTGGGTGGTACTTTCTCGGAGAGAGAAGAAGGCTTGGCCATGAGTGCAAGCTTGCTCCTGGAATTGTATGAAAGCAAGAAACAGCTACTGTTCTTTGGTGGCAAATAGCAAATTACCTTTATTCTCGACTCCCTTTTCACTGGGAGCTAGTCATATACACCACATTGATCAATAATCTTAACATTCTCTATTCTTATCTTAAACTATAGAAAAGATAGAAAGTCTGGGAAAGTAAGATAACCATCTTAAGACTAGCCTCAAGCTATTCTTCTCTAAAGACCTAAAACAACCCTGCATTATCTGACTTCCATTGTCAAAGTTAAAGGTCAAGACAAACAGGGAAGTAAAACTTTTTCTCTTCCATGTACTCAATTAAGTTTCTGAGAAACAGGCTCAATGACTCTATTTTCTGGTGGTTTTGGAAGCCCCCCACTTTTACGATGGAGTTTTCACTCACATTGACTTTTGAGCCATGTCTCCTACACAGATGGGATCTGGCAGGCTGACTGACTGCATAGTCAGGGATCCATGCAGGAGGTTGTTACACCTCACCTGCAAGGCCCCCACCATGCTCTTCCAGGTCACTAGGTCTTGACAAAAATGCACAATACTTACAAGTCTTTTTGCTCAGTTTCTGGGATTAAAAGAGCACATTTCATTTAACTAATTTTATGTGGGAATTCACCCTACATCTTAGACTTCCGGAGAGAGAAGCTGAGGTACATAGAAGGTGGAGCCAGGTTGGTGGGTAACACTGTGAGAAGCTCCCCCTATCATTTCATTTATCACATTGTGCATCCAAGCACATAAAGCCCTAGATTACAGTTCAGTTCAAAAAAAAATTTTTTTTTTTTTTTTAATGAGAAAAGGCAAGGAAAATGAGGAAAGACAAAGAAAACTCCATTTGGTTTTTCTGTTCTATTGGTATAAATGGAAAGGTTCAAAGACATGCCAGGTTTTTCTAAGATTTCAGCTGGTTGTAACTAATTTGGTGCAAAGTTTTTACTGAAGGAAATATTTAACCTGCCTCTATGTGTTAAATGCCTGTTCAAACCACTACCATATATGGGATAGAACACAGGGTTAACAGTGCTAGGCATTAGGGACAGAGGGATCTGGGCAAAAGCCAAGATTCACTGCCGGCCCTGAGTACTAAAAACAATAATCATGAGACACAGCACACTGTCTCAGCCCTAAGTCATATTTAGCAGTGATAAAAAGGCAAGACAGAAGAGCATTCACCAGGATGTGTTAGGAATTCAATCATGCAATCAAAGAATTATTTCTTGTTTTTTAGCCTTTGCTCTCTATTTGAACCTTTCTGCTGTACTGTGTTTTCTCATGCCTGGGATTTCAATAAAGGCCAGAGAGGAATGTTGGAGTGGGCTGTGCCCTTGTCTCTCCTTGCCAAGGGCTTATTGGTATTGGCCTCCAGCACAAATGGACTGACTCAAGGTTACTCATTCTCGTTGAGTCCCACCAACAGCCGTGGTATTAAAATGTCTCTAAATGTTCAAACCACTGCTGTAGTGTTAAAATGTCTCTAAATGATCAACTAGCAACTAAAATTCCTCTCAAAGCCATTTAGGTCAACACTGAATTTTCAGGAAGGAGGGATGTAAAACACATGCTGCTTATCAATCTCTGGTGGTACAAAAACAAAACAAAAAGAAACAGAGGAGACATGGCATGAGTAATAAAAAGGGTTTCACAGAATGGGGTACTGGAAGGAACTCCACACTGGAAGAGCTTCTCAACAACTGCAGTGGCTAAGAAGCCCAAGCCCAGAAGTTACTGGGAATTGGGGGATGTGGCAGGTGGACCAAAAAGCAGTGCAAAGAGAACAGATGAAAATCTCGCCCTCTGTAACTTGAACAGGGATTCAGACACAATGAGGCTAACAGTAGGTAATAGGTAATGCCGGAAGGGCCACTAAGTCTGACCAAACCTGCTCTTTCCATGTGTGGCTTGTTCAGAGGAACGTTCTAGTGGGCTGACTAGTGGTTGTGGTTGTGAGCTATGACATCATGGCACTCTACCCAGGGCAACAGGGGAAATTCTGTCTCCAAAAGAGAAAAAAACAGGTGAGACGTGTGGACATATGCCTGCCTCTGATAAGGTCCACAGCAAGGTGAGGTGATAAGGAGTGGTGAGAACTATTTTGGTAAATAGTGATTCTATTGCAGGTTGACCATGGACCCCAGACACCTTCAAGGCTTTCCAACCCCCAGGGCCATGGTAATTCAGTCAGAAGAGCAAAAGGAACCAGGCCAATTGCTCAGCACCCACACTTTCCCTAAGGTTGGGGTAATGAAGGAGCTTAAATGTCTACAAGGAAAGTTCCTCGAAACAAAGAGCTCCAGAGAAAAACTCAACTTGTGAATGTAACTCAAGCTCTTAATCCTGGTCCCAGGGAAACTGAGGCTGCCCTTCCCTGAGCATTCAAGGTGGAGAGTCAGGAAGCCCAGAGCCTTTGTCAGTTTTCAAACTACAGGTCTCAATCTCCTGGTAAGTTGTGAAATGAAACTAGCATGTGAGATCAGGATTTTTTCTAGTGAAATATAATAAGAGATAATTATTAGTGTATCATTTGTCATAGGTATTGCTTTAGAAAACTTCTGTTTCAACATTACAAAGACCTATTCAGGTAGATGAGGGTGTCATCCCCCCCCAGCCTAGTAACAGGGGAAGGCAAGGAGTTTCTTCAAATGAAATTGTAAGGAGCAAAAGGAAATAAGGGGAACAGGAGAATCAGTTGTCTCCCTCCTCCAGTGGAGTTGGAAGGACAAGAAAGGTGACAATTCTGGGTCTCTATGGGAGAAAGTCAAAAAGTAGAAACATAACTAGACCCAGCCCTTTGGCATCCACGTCACATGAGAGAAAAAATTCCAACACTATGGGCTCTGAGACCTTTAAAAAAGGAGCCATCCGGAGAATGTAGGAAGAGGGTGGGAAATCAGTCAGAGATGATGTGGAGGTGCTGGGGGAAAGGGGGCACCAACTTGAGACAGGATGTGGCAGGTGGACCAAACAGAATACTCAGGAGAACATCAGACATTTTATAAATTTAATTGTAAGAAAATGCAAACCCTACTAATAATAAATCCAAAACAACCTTAAAAAGAAATTTATGATGAATACATGTTAATGAGTTAACATGGTTGATAAACAATTCCTACATATCAAAAATCAGCAACACAGGTCTGAAGTTTGGGCTTGCTGGGAGATGGCCTTTCATCTCAGAAAACACACTGGTTTTTGAAGTGAACCTGCATCTGCTGGGAAGACCTTAAGGGATCCAGTCTTTGAACAGTCATTTTGTCCTTTATATAATTGATTACAGAAGTTTCTCAATCTTTTGTGGATTTATAAACTTGACATTATCTCATTAAACCTATTGGCATTTTCATGCCTTTCATATACACCCTAGTATACTGACAACTACACAACAGGTCAATTGTTGAAATGCGCAGAGCACAATACCCATTACAATATGAACCACCACTCACAATATCCCTCGGTCAAAGTTCCTTGTCTCTTAAGAAACTGTGTTTCAGAGAAAATAAAAATGAGAAACTTGGTTTTCCCCAGGACTTATTTCTCTCTCTCTGAAATTTTATGCCTTCTCAAAGCATCTCACATTGGTTCCATCTGATCATTGTCCACAGATGACTATCATCAGAAGTTTCACCAAAAAAAGCCATGAGATAAAAAAGACAATTTCTATCCACAAAAATCTAGTGTCTATTTAACTCACAACCTAATATTCTCTATTCATTATTTGCTAAAAATGTTACTACAGAGATGTCTCTAACATGACAGCTATTTGACTGAGAGATGAGATATAATTATCCCAATTTATAGCCTAGAAAACCAAGCCTTCTTGTGCTTCATAACATTCACAAATATCTCACAGTTATTTACCTACAAGCCTAAAATATTGCCACCAACAAATCTATATCCTTGTTGCTACAGAGGCTAAAAAAGTTCACTTAACATTTAACAAATCTTTGCACTGTAGCATATTGTCTGTTCCTAGATCATTCTGACCTTTTTCAGGCCAAAGATCTTTTTGACTTCTTTAAAAAGCTTCTAGGAGGAGCTTGAATCCTTATGGGCAGATTCTCAGGACACCACTGTCATCTTCTCCTGGCAGCTCAAGAAGGAAAAATGGACAAAAAGGCCCCAGAGAGGAGAGAGGACTGTATATATAAATGAGGGCATCATTTCCAACATGGAAAAAACAGATTTCTTCCATCTCAACATCTAGGGAAATTCCCACACACTGAAGTCCAGGGCTTGCAGGAATCCTCCTTTCTGGGATGGAGTTGGCACAGAATGCTCCTGCCTTCATGCTGATGATCCAGAAGCCATGCTCAGGGGATAAATCCCTCTGCCTTCTGTCAACCGACTCCTTGCAGACACCCAGAGACCACTCCCTCACCTCTCCCACGTCCACCTCCCAGCAATGTTGGCCAGGGGAGAAGCTGGGTGCACCCAGGAAACAGGCCAGGTGGGTGAATCTCCTGGGATCTTCCTCCATGTCCTGATGGCTCTTTGCACACTGGATGCTCCTTAGGTCCTCAGAGAGGATGAGAAGGGAGCTGGTGGTGGTTGCATCCAGGCTCATAGCTTCCCGGGACTGCTGGAGCTCACAGCTCACATGCAGCCTGTGCTCTAGGAGGGGCCCATGCTGCTTGAGAAGGGTCAGCTTTCTCATCTGCCATTCTTTCATGAGAGGTTTCTCTGTCACTGTTCAGCACATGGGGCAGATCAGTGTCGAACTCTGCCTTTCTGATGCCCACGTTTGGATGCAATGAAAACAGAAGGTGTGCCCACAAGACAAGAGGACTGGATTGGTGAATAAATTCAGGCAAACTGAATCAGTCACCGCTGCATACAGATTTTTGGCCTTGGTCCCTAGAGGTCACTCCTTGGCAGGCAACTGAGCTGAAATGATGCTTTATCTGCTTCTTGGGAGTTCTTAGAAATCTCCAATACCTCAATATCAGAATGGAGCTAGATCCAATATGAAAATTAGATCATATAAATATTTTCATAATTTGTGTATAGAAGTGACACTAACTCACTACAGAATCTTAGTAATAAAATCGTCCATGAAAAAAACTATCAAAACTCAAAAATTTAGGCAACCACAAGAAAGAGACAGGGCAGCTTACTTGTCTACAGACTTCCAGATGTGTTGGCTGGGATCAAAGATTCTCCTTATGGGAGCAGAGCCCAGCTAGGTCTGTAACAGGATCTGGAAGTGAAGTCACACCCCTAATCCGTACTTGTTTGAAAATCACCTGCAGGTCAAGAAAAACATTATCAACGACTAAATCCAATCATAATAGTAAACCAAGTTCTGCTGGAATCATCACAGAAAAGTGCCTAAGGGATCCAAAGAATTTCAAACAAAGGGACCACATGTGAGTGAAACTATCAAATTCCACAGACGAGTGAATGAGATGCCCAGAAGAGAATAATTTTTTGTTGTTGTTGCCGTTTTTGGCCAGGGCTGGATTTGAACCCACCACCTCCAGTATATGGGGCCAGTGCCCTTCTCCTTTGAGCCACAGGCACTGCCCCAGAATAGAATAATTCTTAAGAAGAAAGTATCATTGGATTAAATGCTGTCAGGCACTTTGAGAAAAACTACTCAAAAGTAAACGTGATAGAAAAGTTATAATCATTGTCATCAACTTCTCTAAAATAATCTGCACTTGGACACAAACCAGAAAGATGATCCTTACAGGCAAGAGGCCCTCCCATCACCCCAACTGCTCCTGAAGCTTCATAACCCTGGGGCCCCCAGAAGCCTCCTGCCATGGCTACTGTTCTTTTATGGCAAATCTGAGCTGGGGCTTGAAAACTAAATAAGGTTACCTATCTCACCATGGAAAGTATCCAACGAAACAAGTTTTTAAAAGGAAATTTCTACATTTACAAGTTCTTCCTGGTAGTGTTAACTACAAAATTCCAGATCTCCAGGGACCAGAAATGATGTAATGACTCAGTTAAGGATGATACAACTATGCCAAGTGGTATATATATTTAGGTGGAAACTCAGAAAAGTCTTTAACAAAGAATATTAGAAAGTAAAAGGGAACAATTTTTTAAAATGGCACATACTTTGTAGTTGAAAACACATTAAAATACAGGTACGTATCCAAGGCAACCTAAAGTTCACATGTAAAAATTTGTATTGTTTCATTTACTTATTCATTCATTTATTTGTTTGAGACAGAGTTTCACTCTGTGCCCTAGGGAGAGTGGTTGTGCAGTCATAGCTCACAGTAACCTCAAACTCTTGGGCTCAAGCAATCTTCCTGCCTCAGCCTCCCAAGTAGCTATGATCATGCACCCCCAAAGCCCAGCTAACATATGTAAATGTGATGAATTTAAATGGGGATGTTAAATGTTAGAGAGAAAAGTAAAGAAAGTTCCCTGACATAGGACAAAAATGGTCCTTTCTCTTCTAAATTACAAAGGTAAGGGGATCAGAAAAACAACTGTAGCCAAACCGAGAAGTGGAACACTGACAGGAAGAAAACTGACCTTGAGGTGGAGGTTTCCAGGGGAGGTCTTGGAGATCCCAAGGCTGCAGCTCTTTGGCTCCTGGCTGGTCGCCTCTGAGTCTGTGCTGGGATACACTGCCCTTTTATGGTGCCTGAGACATAGTCCCCGCCCACTCAGGGGCATAAGTCCCACCCTAAGATCCTGCCATCCAAACCTAATCAGGCAAATTTAATCAACACCACCCTTCCGTGCAAGATGATGTCATTAAAATTTTATAGCACAAAATTCAAAATATCATGGTAACTCTTTGAATTCAACAAGAAAATTTAGTACCATCTGAACAAGATTCTCCAATTCCAGAATTCAACTTGAAAAAGCAAAGGAAGTTAGAGATCAAATACAGAAAGAAGCACACTGGTGGAACCCAGTCACATCTGGGCTAATATAATCACAGGTGTTCATACCTCTCATACAGTCATGGACTGTGTCAGGATCTACAATGGTGACCGTGTCCTTTGACTCAGCTGTTCTACTACTCTTCGGGGTCTTTCCTGGACAATATAAGAAAGATGGCAACTGTACCATTTTTTACTCTCTTGAAAGTGTCCTTGTGTAAAGAGTAAGTGCCATGGTGCCTGCATTGGGAGCAGAAGCAGCAGGAATAGTCACAATGGGGGAAATCTAAGACACAGTCTTCACAAAGGAGAGCCATTGAAGGAGGAGAGCCAGTGAAGTCCTCCCTGAGATGAACTGCACTCTGAGCAATCGCACCTTTCTCTGGTTCTTTCTGTAAGGCTTAATGCTCCACTTTTCTATATTTTTACCTGATGCTATCTCCATTCTGTGAATTAAATACCTACAAGGTAGGCACTTCTTTCCAGTTTTATTTAATTTATTTTAAAATGTTTATTTATTTAGTTTGAGACAGTCTTCCTTTGTTCCCCTGTGTAGAGTACTATGCATCATAGCTGATAGCAACCTCAAACTCTTAGACTCAACCTATGCTACTGCCTGAGTCTCCTGAGTACCTGGGACTACAGGCACCAGCTGAAATGACCAACTAGTTCTCCTACTTTTTTTTAGTACAGATATGTCCCCCATCTTGCTCAGGCTGCACTCTAACTCCTAAACTCTGGCAATCCACCAACCTCGGCTTCCCAGAGTGCTGGAATTACGAGCATGAGCCACCCCACCCAGCTGAGAGCCTTTTTTATTTTCTTACAGACAGTTATAAAAATTAGTATTAAGGAAAACACAGATTGGGCCCAATTTGATAAGCAGCAATTTTTTTTTTTCATACGGAAAATGTTCTCTCTTTTTTTTGTAATTTCAGATTCACTTTAGGGAACAAATGTTTAGTTAACATTTTTGTGGTTTCTAAGGTAAAGTCCAAGTTGTAGGAAAGCCCTTTACACAGGGAGCATGACTGAAACCACTTTTATGTAGGCTTTTGGGTATGGTCTGGGTGTCAGAGTTAATGTGAGAAATTTTGCCATTTACTGTGTGTGTACTGGGAAACAGGGTGATCGGCAAGAATGTCCGTGATGATGTGTGAGTTTTGTGAACACATTGCTCTCATCCCTGCTAAGACCACTGAACTCCCTCCTTCCTCCAGATCTCAATTCTTCCAGTTTTTTTAAAGGCAGGAACTGGAGTAATAATTGAGCAAAAGGAAGAGAAATAGAGTTGGTGAGTATGTCATTAAATCAATGGAGGAGATTCAAATCTCTGATATTGTCCTTATTTTTAAACAATCAGTTTCAAGTTTATAACATCAAACTTAATTTTTTTGATAATTTTTTTGTAAAATAAATTTGCATATAAACCCAGACATCAGCATCAGGGTGCACTGCGTCCTCCCATCCCCTGGCTCTCAAAGTAGGGCTCCTCCATCAACCTTGGGAACTTGCTACAAATGCAAAAACCTGAGTCCTGCCCCAGACCCACTAAATCTGTCCAGGGGGCTCTGATGCACAACAGAGTGTTGGAACCACACTCTAGCCTAGTGATTCTCCACCATAGCTGCACTTTGTTGTTTCTTATTGTTGTTGTTTGTTTGTTTTGAAACAGATTCTCACTTTGTCATACTTAGTAGAATGCCATGGTGACTAGTGTGGTGACCAGTGGGGAATGAGTAGTGGGGTGACTAGTGGGGTAACCAGTTGGGGTAGCTAGTGGGGTGATTAGTGGGGTAACTAGTGGGGGGACTAATGAGATGACAAGTGGGGTGACTAGTGGAAGAACTAGTGAGATGGCCAGTGGTGGTAAGTAGTGGGGTGACTAGTGGGGGTGACTAGTGGGAGTAACTGGGGGGTGACTAGTGGGGCTGACTAGTGGGGTGAATACCAAGATCAGCCTGAAGCATGAGGGCCTCAGGGTCTGGAGCCAGCAAAGAGCCCCAGGCGTGCTTACTGCAGATGGCCAGCAGATGAGTTTCCTCCTGCCGGTGCTTCTCTCAAGCTGTGGATTCTTCACTCCCAAGTCTGAAACATCAAGGGGGCATCTGGAAGGCCTTGATGGCTGGTTACCCAATCTCTCAACTCTTACAGTTGGGGGAATTGGCTGTTCTCTCCTGTCTTTCTAGTCATGCCTAAAAGGCTTAACTCCACTCTCAAGCACAGACCTGCTGGTTAAAGCAGGAACAGCAATTTGTGTGAATATGGGCCAGGATCCTGTGCCTTCCCCAGTTAAAGACAGATGTTAACCTTAAAGCCATAGACTGGTGAAAGGAGCAAGCATATGCTCAACCTGCTTGCATTACATTTAAACATCTTGCTTTTTACCTCTCTCCACAGTGAGAGCTGGCAGACCTGGACTCGTGGCACCTCAGTGACACCTTCACACAACCTAAACCTCCCTACTTCACACCTTGATGTCCCATCAAGACTGGTTGGTGGTAAAGAAATGCCTATAGGAAACACCCCTCTCCTCCTCATAACTCTGACTCGAGGAATTTGGATAAAGAGACAAGCTATAATTCTCTTTCAAGGAGACAAAAGTGTTTGGACTTCCTTCCTTGTGAATGTGTCTGATTTGTGTCTTGCAACAGGAACCCACATAAATCAAACGTCTGTTTTCAATCTGCCTCAAACAGTTCCAAGTGAAGAAGATTGTGTGAGGTTCTCAGATTACTCCACCTCTGTATCAATTTAACTAATAGCTTGCTCCAATATCATAAGACAGCTACCATACCTCATGTCTACACACACACTAAAAATTCTAAAGGATAGTTTTTGCTGTATGGGCAACAGGCTTTTCCTCGTGTTCTGGCTAATGCCACTAGAAGACCCTAATTTCTCTAGAGAAATTAGCACCTTTCTTGCCTAGGACACAGGACTTGAATAATTCCCAAGCTGGGAGGACCTGAAGGCTCAAGATCATAATTTCCCAGAGTTGTCAAAGTGACACCCACCTACCTATTTGTGATGCCAACTATGGTAATTGAATTAAATGATGAGATGGGTCAACTAGCTCCTGCTGTAGTAAAAGCCTTGAATGCCAACTTATACATAGAACTTAGACATGTACAGGAAACTGTCTTAGAAAACCAAGCAGCTGATTATTATTTGCTTTTTAGACATAATCATGGATATGCAGAATTTCAAGAAATGTACTGTTTTGACTCATTGTTCTCTTGGTTACCTAATTCAAGTTGGTAAAGAACCTTACTTAGAGGTATAGGAATTATTCTTACTTTACAATTGTTTGTATATTGTTGCATCCAATGTGCCCCACATTTTAAGTGCCGCAGTAACTGTTGTTCTTCTAGACATCCTAAGATTAACCACTCAGGACCACACCCAGTCCAGAGTTCCATCTACCATAGATCCCTGGATTATCCTTCTCCAATGTCGCCACCAGGAAGTAGTTTTGAGTGAGTTCATGTCCCTTTTTCCCTAACAACAGTTAGAGCTTCTATTCAGAGATGGAGAATTGATACAGAGTTCTATTCAGGGCTGAATACAGACCCCTATTTTTTAGGCCTGGGAAAACAGATTTATTGTTCCAAACTGCACACACACACTCTGGATGCAAGCAATATTTCATTGGTGGCCCCTCCTAGAGTGGAAAGCACACACCCTTCTGCTTTACCTAGGGCAGGAACTATGAAGACCTCATTCACTGATACATTCATTCCCTAATCAACATGAATGAGATGTTTTTTGTCTGCCAGCTCCTGGCCAAGTGTGACATACCTTCCCAGGACTGCCCCACCTTGCAAGCAGTATATGAACCCCTAGACAAAAGTCCCATGGGGGCTTCTCATCTGGGAATCTCCTCATCTCTGAGGCTTTGTTACCCTTCTCTGTAAAATAAACTTGTTCCTGTGCTCATTCACATGGTTTGGGGTTTCATTCTTTGAAGCCCAAGACCAAGGACTCAGCATAGATAGAAATTCCAGCAACACATTTATTTCATAATCAGCATAAAGTAACCATTACACATTTTAACATGTGTAAAATATTTGATTATAAACATTATTGTGGGCTTTTATATGCCTCCCTCCAAAAAACAATGAAAGATGGAAGATTCTTCTAGCTGTTCCTTGGTAACCTATTTTTAAAATGTTTGCATGTTGCCTAGCACCCCATTCAGCAATAAGCCATGAAAAGAAACTATCATTTAAGGATCTATTTATATTTTCCACTTAACTGAACCTCCCGCTTTAAGGGTCCTGTCCCTATGGCCCTTATATGCATTAGACTTGCTCTGACCATGAGCTTTACATGACCTTACATATTCAATAGGAAAAGGTCTAAAGGTCTTCAATTTTTTTGTGTCCACTACTGTTTTTTCTCCTTTTATTTCTCCAGCTGAATCTCCTCTATTCTCTAAAATAAGTAATCTATTCTAGCTAGTGTGATTCACGTTGATTAATTCAGAGTTACCAAAGTGCTCCGTGTCTACTCCTGCCTCCTTTGATGTCTTCTGCCTTCCTTAAGTCCATGGTTCTTTGTAAAGGACTATCTTTTTCTGCAAATAGCCAATGTGTCCATATTTTAGTGTCACCACTAACAACATGATACCTATCCTGTCATTCTAGAATAAACTAGTTTTATTCTCTTCCAGAATACCACCTCCCTTCCACCCACTACTTAATGCCTACAACCATGCTGCCTGTGATACAAATATTTGTCCAATAGGTTAATAATTGAATCGTAGGCTATGCTGCCACCTTGCTTTGCTATTTAACACAAATTTCAAAATTCAATTTCTATTTTTCATATTTATGAAGGGAGATAAATACAGAGAATTGTATCCAGTTAGCAAGTATATTAATTAAGTCTAAAGATGGTGATTATGAAATGAAGTGCTATGTAAGAGACTCACACAGTTAATTTGTCTGAAGCCAAATCCAGATTAAATCTAAGGATAAAAAGGCTAAGCCAACAACTCCATAAGTGACAGATGCTGGCTTATCTAATTAAGAGAACAGGGGTAAGAAAACTCTGCCAAAGTAACTTATTCAGCCATATATAGGCTAATATGAGAGTATAAAACTCACAAAACCTTCAAACATAAAGAGAGTTTGCATCTACTTACTGTTCTGTTCCATAGACCTCACAGTATGTACACAAGAAAGACTGGGGTCAGTGCAGGGAAACTAGAGAAGCTTCTCTTTGTGCTACAGAAAGGGTATGAGACTTGACTGTATCTTTCTACCATACGGATGAAGATACTTAATCATCTGGAAGATAGGGAGCAAACCCCAGGGCACAGGGAAAGAACCACTGTGGGTAGAGTAGGAAAAGAGAAAAAAAAATACACTAAGAGGAGAGAGGGGTAAAGGTCCTACATCTAAATTTTTAACTATGCTCTACACTCAAAAGGAAAAAGATAATAGGGACAACTCACCATCAAGATAGAGGAACATATTACCTGCCTAAGACTAAGAATAGACAATCACCTTCCCTACTACAAAGCCTACAAGCAAAGAGAAATACGTGCCCCAAGTTTCACTCCAAGAAAGAGGCAAATGCAAAAAGAATGCAGGACTATTGGGTAAGACTAAAGCTTAGAATGGAACAAGACATACCAAAAAACAAAAGGGTTGGAGGAAACTGTTAAGAGACAAAAGAATAGATTCATATTCTTATATGACAGTCTTTTGAAAATATCAGACAGAGATATTAAAATAACTGTTCTTTATATGTTAAAGTTGAAAGTCAATGTTAACAAGATGGCAGAATAGGTATTCTCCATCTCCAGTCTCCATCACAGAAATCCAATCAGCACCTACCCATAGAAAATAGTATCATTGGATGTATCCCAGAACATGATAGTGAGACTGAGACATCCACCAGACCACAGAACTGAGGAAAGTTGCATTGAAAGAGTGAGAGGAACAGTTTTATTTTGACCATGTCTTCCTTGCATTTCCCCGGGCTCACAGCTTCAACAGGAGAAGAGAACTAGACACAGACCTTCTTCCACAGCATTCTGAGACATTTTGCAGGTGGCCCACTCTTGTCTTACTCTACAAGGAAAATGTAGTATTGGCAGAGCTATACCACTATAGATGGCCAATGGAAGCACCTGACCAGAGAGACTAGACAATATCATCATTCTGCAGGATGCAGGGTCAAGTCTGCCAGGTTGTAGTGCCTAAATAGCTTCTTCATCCAGCCTCAGTGTTTTATTTAACACTCCCCTATCTGAGAGGCAAGTGCCTATTTCCATATGTGTGAAGGGTGATATCTGGCTCCACCCATCACCACTGCAGTCTGGTGGTATCCTCACAAAGCCCTGATGCTCTGCTTAACACTTCTCTAAGCTAAGAGGCATGCAAAATCCGACAAGTTCATGAGCTCAGAGAAAGTGGTACATAACTCGTTGCTGAATATCCCTAAGTTCACCTTTGAAGTACTCCCCTTGGGAACCTATGCACCAACAGCAGTACCTAGTCCACCCTTAAAAGCAATTTTGGAATTCTTTTTCTGGAATGGCTCTCAGAGTTGTCATTGTTTTACCCTCAACGTCCTAAATGTCATCAAAGTGTCTTTTTTTCAATATTTCTTTAATCTCTTGTAAAGAAAAAAGTGACAGGGGCCAGATCAGATGAGTAGAGAAGGTGTTCCAATACAGTTATTTGTTTACTACTGGCTAAAATCTCCCTCATAGACAGCACTGTGTGAGATGGTGCATTGCCAAGATGCAAGAGCCACACCTTTCTCAGGACAAAATTTTCAGTTGAGATTTTCTCTATTGATGTTGACTTGGTCTGCTAAGCTTCTCACAGTCAGCTGATGATTTTGATACACAATTCTGTGATTTTTTTACAATGCTTTCATCAATTCTGCTTATGACTGATAATGTGACCTCTTTTCATCAGTGGCACTTTCTCTCCCCTCTGAAACATGTTTAATACATTTAAACACTGCTGTTAAGTTCATGGTTTTATCCCTATAAACTTGGATTGACATGTCCCTGATTTCACTTTTACTTTTACCAAATTTAACAAGAAATGTAGTGTTTATTTATTGCTCTTATTCAAACTCCATTATTCTCACAATGGTTCACAAAGGATAAAAAGAAACTAATATGAACTCTACATCAACATATTCAATAACCTAAAAGAAACTGGTAAATTCTTACACACACACAACCTACTAAGACCAAATCAAGAAGAAATAGAAAAACTAAAGAGACTGATAAGAAGTAAAGAAGTTGAATCTGTCTTAAGTCTCTGATCAAAGAAAACCCTAGGGCTTGATGGCTTCACAGCTGAATTCCATCAAACATTCATGGACAACCTAATACCAATCCTTCTCAAATGCTTTCAAAAATTGAAGTTGAAGAAACATTTTAAAACTCATTTTAAGAGGACAGATTTACCCTGATATCAAAGCCAGATATGGATATGACAAGAAAAGAAAATTACAGGACAATGTCTCTGATGAACATAAAAGCATAAATCTTCTCTTTCTCTACAGTCAGGAAAAAGACATAATGCCCACTGTCTTCTATTCTACATATAAGTCCTACCTAGAACAAATGGGCTTAATAGACATATAGAGAACACATCATTTCAAAGCTAAGGAACATGTTCTTCTTGTCAGCCCATAGAATATACTCCAAAATAGATCATATCCTATGTCACAAATCAACCTCCATAAAATTAAAAGAATTAAAATTATACCTGTATCTTCTCAGATCACATGGCATTAAATGTGTAAGGAAACTCCAACAAAAATTTTCATCCCCACCCAAAGACATGGAAATTATACATGCTCAATGAAAGTTGGGTCAAGGAAGAGATAAAGAAGAAAATTATTAAATTTCTTGAACATAATGACAATGTACTACAAGTTATCAAAACCTATGGGATATGGCAAAACTGTCTTAAGAGGGAAATTTCTTGCATTAGAAGACTACATCCAAAAAAACAGAAAGAGAGCACATCAACAACCTGATGAATCATCTTAAGGAAATGGAAAAGAAAGAGTATTCCAATTCCAAACCTAGTAAAAGAAAAGAAACTGCAGGAAAAAAAAAACTGAAGAGACAGATAAGGAATAAAGATGTTGAATCTGTATTAAGTCTCTGATCAAAGAAAACCTTAGGGCTTGATGGCTTCACTGCTGAATTTTATCAAACATTCAAGGACAATTTTTGTTATTGAGTATTTTTGCATCAATAGTCTCTGGGGTTCTTTGAGAACCAAAATATAATGAGAAATAAATGAAACGAGAAATAAATTAACCAAATTAAATGAGAAATTGAAAAGAAAAGAATCTATAAACCTTTGAAGAAATGAAATTGAAAAGAAAAGAATCTATAAACCTTTAGTCAGAATAACTGGAAACAAAAAGGTAAACTTTCTTATAACATCAATCAGAAATGAAAAGGGGGAAATAACAGCTACCACTGAGATACAAGAGATTATCTCTGACTTCTACAAGAAACCCTATGCACAGATATATGACAATGTGGAGTAAATGGATCAATATCTGAAATTACACAATCTCCCTAGACTTAACCAGGAAGAAATAGATCTTCTGAACAGACCAACATCAAGCACTGAGATGGATGAAACAATAACAAATCTCAAGCTGGGTGTGGTGGCTCATGCCTATAATCCTAGCACTCTGGCAGGCCAAAGAAGGTAGATTGCTTAAGCTCAGGACTTTGAGATCAGCTTAAGCAAAAGGGTGATCCTATCTGTAAAAATAGCCAGGTGTTGTGATGGGCACCTGTAGTCTCAGCCACTCAGGAGGCTGAGGCAAGAGAATCACTTGAGCCCCAAACTTTGAGGCTTCTGTTAGTTTTAACACCACAACATTCTACCAAGTTGTCAGTTTCACTCTTACCACACATCTACAGTAAGATGCTGTCTCAAAAAATAAAAATAATAATAATAATTAAAAATCTTCCAACAAAAAAATATCCCTGGACCAGATAGCTTCATAACAGAATTCTATCAAACCTTCAAAAATGAGCTTTGACCCATACTGCAGAACTTATTCCAAAATACTGAGAAGGAAGGAATCTTCCCCCAACAAATTCTATGAAACAAAAAATCAGGAAAGGACTCAACTATAAAGGAGAACTACAGACCAGTTTCACTAATTACTACTGATACAAAAATACTCAATAAAATCTTAGCCAATAGATCACAGCTACGCATTAAAAAAATTATATATCACAATCAATTAGGCTTTATCCAGGGAATGTAAGGCTGGTTTAATATATACAAATCCATAAATGTAATTCACCATATCAATAGAAGCAAAAACAAAGACCATATGATCCTCTCAATAGATATAGAAAAAGCACTTGACAAAATTTAGCATCCTTTTCTAACATTTAAGATTTAAGAATACATTTAAGGTTTAAGAACATTTAAGATTAAGAACATTTAAGAATATAGGGAAAGGTGGCACATTTCTTAAACTGTAGATTGAAGCCATCTACAACAAACCCACAGCTAATATAATACTGAATGGAGTAAAACTGAAAGTTTTTCCGCTTAGAACTCATACCAGAGAAGGATGTCCTCTATCACCATAACTATTCAACATAGCTCTGAATGTTTTAGCCAATGTAATCAGGCAACAACCTAAATACGTGTCAACTGTGATATACGTATACCATGGAATACTGTTCAGCCATAAAAAAAGATGGAGACTTTACATCTTTTGTATTAACCTGGATGGAATTGAAACACGTTCTCCATAGTAAAGCCTCACAAGAATGGAAAAGCAAACATCCAATGTACTCCATACTAATATGAATCTAGTTAACAGTCTAATACATGCCCACATAAGAGGAAAATTGAATTCAATTTAAGTTGGGGGTTAGGGGAATGATGAAGGGGGGAAGGGAGGTGGGGAGAGGATTAGAGTGCTCTCATTTAATGGGCACAATGTAAGGGTATATGGCACACCTTTGGCTGCAGGACACAACTACAAGAGGGACTTTACCTAATGAATGTAAATATTGTAACCTAGTTGTTTGTACCCTCACGTTAACCTGGAAACCTGCAATAAAATTAAAATAATCAAAATCAATATGTGGAAGAGATATCTGCATTCCTATGCTTAATGAAGCATTATTCACAACAGTCAAGATATGGAATCAAACTAAGGGCCCAACAACAGAAGAATGAATAAAGAAAATGTGGCATACAGTAGAACCCTGTCAGGTGCCACCCAAGGGACCACTGCCACAAACTGGTCAACCATTTCCCGTAAGTTGACTTATTTTCAGAGACTGGACATGTACCATACATATCTATCAGTACAGTAGGCCAAGTTCCCTATGCTGACATCTTTGTACATTGACCAGTTTGTTACAGCCCTTTGAGCAGTCAATTTATAGAGGTTCTACCATATACATGGGTGTGTGTGTGTATACATATATATATATATATATATTTGTGTGTGCATTTACAATTTATTTTTATTTTATTTTATATATTTTAGATAGATAGATAGATAAATACTTTTCAGCCTTAAAAAATGGAAGAAATGCTGTCATTTCCAACATCTTAAATTTTTTTTGTTTTTTTCTGCAAAAATATGTCTCTACCAATCTAACCTAATCATCAAACTAATATAACCTTCCCATTAACAGAATTCCTGCAGTCCTTAATGTCTCATTATACATTGTATAGATGCAACAAAATGTCACATGCACTCCCAAAATGTGTACAATGATTTATTAATAAAAAAATACAAAAAGTACCACTCATTCATATTTTATTAAATTTTGCAAAATAATTATTTTAGAAATATAAATTGAGCTATTATTTAGAATAACCCCAGTGGCATATGGAAAGTACTAAGGCATATATGTAAAGTTCAGTTAACATAAGTTAATAAACTGATTAACTTTAATAAATTGAGTAATATAGCAATAATGTTAAGCTAGCAAAAGAGGAAGAATTTTAAAAGTAGAAACCTACTCATTGGAAAGTACTTTAATACTTGTGTACTTTCTTTGCCCTAACTCTACTGTACAACTTTTGTAGAAGTGCATTTTGTCCCATCTGCCAAAATGAAATTCCTTTGATTTTATATAATGAATCTACAAAACACACATGATTGTCTGCCCTGGTATCTCCTTTATGTATGCTGAGATTTTCTTCATGAAGTATTTATCCAGGATCAACAGTATTAAACAACTTGCTCTCAGGAAAAAAAAAAAAAAAACTTGCACTTTAATTTATAAATTATTCTTTCATATTTGCTTTTAAGTACAGAAAGTTCCCAAGCTTTAAACAAGTTTGTTGCAAATCCTTTTTTTATTAGTAGTACTAATTTTCATATAGAGTAATTCTTTTATGTCATAGATTCACATTTCAGGTTTCTAAGTTTAATCAATAATGCTTTGCAATGAAATTTAGTAGAAAGGAGTGCCATCATAATACTAATTAATAAAAAAATTTCACAAAAAATAATTATTAAGATGTGGATTTTTTTGAGTTATAGCATGTGAGTATGTGAAATATATCTTTATATTTATGATATATAGTTTATATATTCATTATATTTAACACATATGATATATAAACATTTATGTTTGTTATATTATCACCATTTATATATAAATTTAATCTTTTATTTGAAGATGAAATGTAATAGGTTCAATATAAGATGTTTTAAATACTTAATGGTAGGAGATGATTACTCTGTAGCACCTCTGATACACTGCAATATAACAGAACAGTTATCTTTAGACAGATATAAATTAGTAACTATTCATTTACAGTTAAAATAAGTAATATAAAAATAATTATTTTATCAAAATGAAATTCAAATTACATTTCTTATAATTAAGAAACTTACAGGAAGTGTTATAAATTTATGACAGAAGTTCAGATATTTGAAAGTATTATTTGATATCAAGGAACAAAACTGCCATTGAAATAACTGACATTTTCTGATGTGAGCAGAATATAACGAATGGAGTTCCCCAGTTATTAACAGTATCCTTACTAGTGATGTATTATACTCAGGTTTTTGCACAGATATTTTTCTACATGTTGGGTGATTATATGTTTTTTCCTATTCTCAAAGGATTAAAATAAAAATAATTATAAAATACTAAATTTAATGATTCTGGGGAATATTTAGAAAACATTAATCTGATCCACCTATGAATAGCCCTCATGTGGCAGAGGCCATGTTAATGGAATGTCTAGAGGTAAGAAAATACTAGGATCTCTTGTGCCAGTTTAGATAGGGTGACCAGACCGTCCCAATTTTGGCAGGACAGTCCCGCTTTTCAACAATTTGTCCTGCGTCCCCCCGCGTTTTTAAAAAGTCCCGCTTTTTGGAAAGAATGCACAAACGGGATGAAGAACAAGAAGGGAATATATGGCTTTCAGCCGCCATATGGCTATTTCGCCAGAATATGAGTTTTATATTATTTTTGTTAATTTTATAATATTAAACTGTAATAAATAATTGTTGAGAAGTGATTATTGAGAACTGCTTATCAAAGTTTGCCTTGTTGTCAGGCCCTGTTGTCAGGCCCTGCCCGGTTCCCCTGCCCCCACCCCCGCCCTTGCTCCGCCCCCGCCATGTTGTCCCACCTTACAGATGTTAGAATCTGGTCACCCTAAGTTTAGAGCAACTGGAAATGTTTGCCTGGGAACTGCACACAGATTCTTAAGCTATGCCATGGTTGCATGAGAAAGAACAGGCCAATAAATTCATTATGCCAGCTTTTGGATAGGAATTTGTGGTACAACTACTACATGTTTGCCCATCTTTTCTAAGGTCTATTTTTGTTTTTTGTTTTTTGTTTTTTTTTTTTTTGGAGACTGAGTCTCACTTTGTCACCCTTGATAGAGCTCCATGGAGTCATAGCTTGTAACAACCTCAAACTCTTGGGCTCAAGCGATTCTCTTGCCTTAGCCTCCCAAGTAGCTGGGACTATGGGACTATAGGTACCTGCTACCAAGCTCAGCTGTTTTTAGAGATGAGGTCTTGTTATGGCTCAGGCTGGTCTAGAACCTGTGAGCTCAGGCTATCTACCCACCTCAGCCTCCCAAATGCTGAGATTACAGACATGAGCCACTGAACCTGGCCTAGGGTCTATTTTTTTTAAAGTCCCTTTAACAGGTTTAGTGAGAAATACACAAGGTTGAGAGTTTTCTTCACAAGGAAGAACAAATAATGTCTAAGTAAATGTTTACACATAGTATAGAAACAGTCTACATATGGGAAAAAGGACATATTAAAAATTTTTATAGGCATGGACAATAGGGCTGGAACAGAGGGACTTTGAACAAATTCTGATTTATAGAGTTAGTGGAGACTGATGAATCTACTTGAACATAAATATGTATGCCTGTTTCAATAATTCATTGTCAGAGAATAAGCCACCTCAAAATTTGGTGGATTGAACAACCACCTTTTTTTTTTTTTTTGGCCAGGGCTGGGTTTGAACCACCACTTCTGGCATATGGGGCTGGCACCCTACTCCTTTAAGGTTGACTCCTGGAGCCACCCTGAACAACCACTTATTTGCTACGGATTTACAACTTGGTCTTAGCTCCAGTAGCTATTTGTTAATCTCAGCTGGGAGCACTCATATGGTGGCCATCATCTGACAGCTCCCCTTGGACGGATGGGGCAAAACGACCTCACTCACATGCCTAGCAGAGTGTACTGGCTGTTTTCTTGAGCACTTCTGTTTTGTTCTCCTTGTCTCCCTATCCTCCAGTGAGCCAAACTAGTTTTCTTATGTGGCATTCTAAGGATGATGTCCCCCAAGGCAAATAGCTCAAGCTTATATAGCTCAAGCTCCAGAACTCATACAACTGTTATTTCCACCAATTCAAGTCTCCGGGACCAACCAAGATTCAATGGGTGGGTGAATAGATTCCACATCTTACTGTGATGACCTGCAAAATACCATGGCCATTGCAATCTACTGTAGGGCTGTCATATAACTTTAAGTACAAAATAAATGTACTTAAAGGTAGTTATAAGTAACAATAAAAGAAGTTTTTTAAATTTTTTTTCTATGCTTCTATGAAACAACTTTACTGTAAAATGCTGGGACACATGTTTGAAATGAGCAGTTTTGGACACAGATATGGTAATATTCTAATCAAATGAGTAAGGAAGACATATGTGCATTCAATGTGTTACCAACGTTAAAGGCAGAGAACTGCAAATTGGATAAACGTTGTTGAAATATATTTTCCAGTTTTATAGCAGCAGCCACATCAGCATGGAAAATGCAAAAGCATTTATAGGCTACCTGCACTTCTATCCAAAATTCCTCATAATGATCATAGATTTATAACTAGCCATATTTTAAATCTATAAGACTTTTAAATGAAATACAAGTTCTACAGATATTTCTAATGGGGATTTTGTCACTTGGAATTCAAATTTCAAATTCAAGTATTGCAAACTTAGCAACTCACTAAATGGAAAGAAATATAGGTGTGTATTTACTATCTTGACAGGATAATTAGCAATGACAAGAGATAAAATATCAACGCACAGTTAATGCCCATTTTAAATCTTTAGAGGAAATTGTAATCAGTGGATTTTCAGGTACTTTAAAAAATATCATTGTCAGAAAAAAATTGCTCCTTGTCAGTTGTGATGAAGATTTAGTTGAATGTACTGTCAGAATTTTAAAGGAGTCTTTCATGTTACCAAGAAATGATGTAGGACTACAAGCTAATTAGAGATATGATTAATATAAAAATAAACTTACGAAAATGTGTTTCACTGATTTTAGGAATCTTAGAAATCAATAAAGCTCAGTTAATTTAAAATGCTAAACAGTATAATTTGAAGAATTTGCAGAAAACTTTTTTTCTAAATACTGTAATAAAGAAAATCAAGCCTCTTTAAAATTAAGGCTTCATCCACATGATGATGAATTAGCTTTAAAATTCATTTCTTTGCTTTTATCCAAACACTCTCAATTAACTTAAGTGCTCATTACTCTGTGTAATTTTTTTATAGAAAATTAGATTTAATTGAATAATTGTATTATACTTTGTCCCCAAATAATTGCTATTACCTAACAAGTGCTTGATCACTCACTGATTTCTAAGACATTCAATATGATGTTTCTCTGAGGTTCCCCTTCTTATCATCTCATGTGCCACACTGTAGCAAGTAAATTTTCTTGCATTCTACCTAACAAAATGCCAATTTTCCTTGCTTTGATATTTTTATAGCACTTTCTACCTTTGGAAGACCCCCTGTCTCATCTCCTTTAACGCGGTCCTGGCCTGGCACATGTCCTCTCAACATTGATCTTAAAATCTGTTTCATCAGGACGTATTTTCCATTTAAGTTGTTTTACTTTGTGGATATCCTGAATACTTGCTGGAACATATCATGGTAGAAAGTTGAAAAAAAATCACGTTTTATATACCTTCTCAATTATATTTACATAAATGGAAAACCAATGATACAGACTAGATATATTTCTTATAATTCATCTGTAAACTTTTTAATGAACATAGACTTACTCTCTGAATAATTAAACATATAAAAATTAACAAATTATGCATGTACAGATCTATTTGAGATAAATGTTAGAAAAAAAGTAAGATTGACAATAAATATGAATTCAAATTAAATTGAACATTTATGAGTTATGGAAAGGAAAATAGGTAGCATCTAATCTGTTTTTAATAGATTGTGAGTGCTATTTATATTAAAGCATTGAATTGAAAAATAAAGAATAAAAATAACTATAGATATTTAATTATCAGTTTTATTTACTCTAATCCCTAGTGGTATATTCTATGGCATAATTGTCTTATATAAATTATTAAACCATTCAGACAAGGTTACAGACCTCTTTTTCACTGCCACAAACTCTCTTCTATTTAACTGTCCCCTTTTATTTACTTTGGCATCTATATTCCTTACCATAGGTTTTAATAGTAAACAGCAATGAATTGAGCTTAATACAAAAGTTAATACACGCCTTAAAATAATAAAATATTGAACTAATGGGAGAAGATGGGAAAAACTGTAAAGAAAATCCGTATTGCATCAAAGATCAATACTGTTGTCTGTATAACTTCTATTTCATCCTTGTACAATGGAATTCATTTTTTGCTCAAATTCATTCTGGATCTCATGTGACTGAGGGGAACATGACCTCTGCTTTTTACTACAGAAAGATATTCCAATAAATCCAAGCTAACCTGTGAAATCTTCTTTCATTAACCACTGTATTCTTATGATTGGGCATTTTGCCTAATTTTAGCGATGATATGCAAAGAAAAGTCTGCCAGGGTCTCTGGCAATTGTTTCTCCAGTTTTTCCCTCAGAACACACACCCGAATGTGGAGCCTGTAATGGGCAGCAACATCTCCAGGCTCAGCCTCAGTGCAGTGTGGGAGAAGGGCAGAACCAGGGGGACTGACCACTACGCTGGATCTGGACTACTGTACAGCAGACCAGCTGTCCCTCAGTTTTTGGCCCCAAGGACTGGTTTCATGTCAGACAGCTTTCCCACAGACTGAGGGATGTGGGGGGATGATTCATGCACATGACATTTATTCCTCACTTTATTTCTAATATTGTTACATTGTCATATGTAATGAAATAATTCTACAACTCATTAAAATACAAAATTAAAGAGCAATGAGGAGAGGCTGTAGATGCAGAGGAAGCTTCAGCTGGCCAGCTGCTCACCATCTGCTCTGTGGCCTCGCTCTCAACGGGCCACGGAATGGTTCTGGTCTGGGGCTGGGGTTTAGGGACTGTAGCAGTAGATCATCTTTTTCACTCTTTCAATCACTTTGAAAGGGTGATTTTGTCTTACTAACAAGAGAGGGCATCTTAACTGACACAGATGAGTAACCTAATAATTCCCAATAACTTGTAGATCTTTTTCTCAAAATCTTGATGATGAGAGTCCCTAGGACACTCATCATTCTAAAAAATTAGAACCTCTCAGTGTCCTTTTCATGCCCTCAGCCTTTCTCAGAGAGGTTTCTGACAGTAACAGTCATTCCCATCTTAAAGATAACTAATAACTCTTTGTTTTCCAATGTCTATTTCTGTACTTGCTTGAGAATAAACTATCGAACAAAGATTACAGGACTCCCTCTGGAAGAAAAGGCTGAGCCATCAGCTTTCAATTCTGCTGCAGTCTAGCTGACACCAGCCATTGGCCCATCACTCAAGATAACCATCAGAAATGGGGCATGCTGACCTGCACGCACCTGGCCTCCCAAGCCTCCTTCCCCTTCTTAAAACCCTTCATCATACTCAGGAACTTGACATGATTTTTGCCACATGAGTTTGCCATCTTCTCTGGATGCCAGCCAGCTCCTGAATAAACCTACATTTCCTTCCACTCCTCTCTCATCTCTCAAGTCTGGCTTTTGAACAGTGAGTGGACAACAGTGTAATACAGTTACAATTTTTCATATGATGAATCTACAGGAGTAGATTCTTCTGCTCTGGTTTCTGCCTGTTCAATTCCTCTTCTCACTAAGCTGTTCAGAGAGGCCTCAACATTGGTGTTACCCCGAGAAAATCAGTAACAGTCATGCAACTGTTGCTATCTCTGAACTTTGGCCAAGTTTTAACCTCCTAGCTACATTCTATATAGAGAGGTAAAAATTTCCTGTCTCCCAGTGTACCAGGAAACCATAATTTTTGTCCAAATTTACACATTTCTGCCTTTAATGTCTCCTTCAATGAGGCTCAAAAGCTGAGTACAGAGAGAAACAGAAAGGATGACATCACTGCTATTATTGTCTCATCTCTCTCCTTTCCTTGTTAAAAAGGAAAAGGTTCAATGAATTCAGGAAGACATTGTGGATGTGTTGGTTGTTACAGCTGTGAATAGACCCCAGCCTAATGTGTTATAGTCAAAGATAAGAAAAATTGACTTCATGGCTGGAAGTCTTTCCCATTAAAATAGCTATTTACTTTTCTTGTTTTTACAAAAACTGCTTGGACAAGTACCTTAGGCAATTTCAAAATGTCTCTTTAATTTAATTAGATTTTTAAAAGACTCAAAATAGCAACTGTCCTGGAGGTAATTTAAATTTAAGGCACATTCCAACTTAAATCCTGCCTATGAAGTTCATGTTTATAGATGGAAGATGGTTGTGACAAACATTATATGTTACTTAGCCAGCTGAATTCTTCTTTATGCCTTAAGTCAGTTATTGCTCTCCCCACTCTCTGGCAACTGAATATCAGAATATTTATGGAATAAATATAGATGAAAACATAGGTTATCTAGGATAACTTGATGGCAGGGCTGAAGACTTGCTATTGGGGAAGAACATGTAAGATCTCCTGCAACAAGGTAGACAGCATATATGTGTGTCCCACTGCTTCTCAGCTCCAACTTATGACAAAAGTGGGATTATAAATTATCACACCTTCTGGTTTTTTAAGAGATGCTACAATTCTGAGTTTCTATGTAAAACCTTTATATTTTTTAATATTGCTTGATTTCTTCCAAAATGTTTCAAAACACTATGAGGAAATGCAAGTTAAAACTATAAGTCTTTTTCACTTTATACTCATTAGGATGGCTATAATCATGTGAAACAAAAACTAACACCTATCAGATAGGACATGGAGAAATGGGGGCACTTATGCATTGCCAGAGAAAGAAAATGGTGCAGTCACTGTGTAAAACAGTTTGGAGCTTCTCCCCCAAAGCATAGAATTACTATTGATGCAGAAATCTTGCTTCTAGGTACATACTCAAAAGAATTGAAAGCAAGGACTGGGACTTTAACTAACAGATATTTGCACACCAATATTCATGGAAGAATTATTCACAGTAGCTAAAAGGTTGTAACAGACCAATGTCCATGGACAGATGAATAATTATAAACAACATGTGGGGTGAATGCATACAGTGGAGGATTACTCATTCTTAAAAACGAAGGAAGTGCTTCATTCTTAAACACGAAGGAAGCTAGAACAGGAAGCAATATATGAAGTGAAATAAACCAGGCACAAAAGGACGCATATTGTATGATTCCATTTATTTGAGGTAGCTGAAGTAGTCAAATTCATAGAGACAGAAAGTCCATAGTACTTACTAGGGGGTTGGAGAAGGAAAGAATGATCACTTACTATGTAATGACTATAGTTTCATTTGGGGATGATGAAAAGGTCCTGGGGTTGGATAGTGGTATAGTTGCAAAACTGTGTAAACATGCTTAATACCATAAACACAACAATTAAATAAGTGAGGTGAAGGCTATGTTAACCAGTTTGATGTGAACATTCCAAATTGTATATAAAATCAGCCCATTGTACCCCATGAATGCAGTAATATACACAGTTATGATCTAATAAAAAAAAAACATTATTCTGAAGAATATGGTAAACTCATGTTATTATGTATATTTTACTATTAAAAAGAAACCCTATACAGACCCATTAATGCACCTCTGCAGGTAGAATCTGGTCTATGGTTTTCAGGTTATGAACTCTGTGTTAGCCATTACTTGCCAGGAAATTCACTCGGGCTTCAAAATCAGCAAGATCCTTAAGACAATGAAAGGCTGAAAGCAAGAAATGGAGAACTAAAATTTTCTGACTTCAACTTCTTAACTTCCTTCTTTATTTTTAATTTTAATTTTTTTTATTTCAAATCAATATGAGGATATAGATTTTTAGATTGTTCTCAATTCCAAGGTAAAGTTCCCATTGTAAAAGAATGCTTCACCTGGGTTGCTGTGCTATACACCCTTGCAACGTGCACAATAGGCGAATAGGTGAAATCCTGCCATATGCCTCCCTCCTTCTGCCAATTGTCATCCCCCTCCCCTACCCCTTATCCTCCTGCTCCCTTACTGGACTGTATTTATGACTGTATAATTGTTTATATATTGGTTTCATATTAGTATTGAGTACATGAGCTATTTTCTTTTTCCATTCTTGAGATACTTTACTAAGAAGAATGTGTTTCAACTCCATCCAGGTAAACATAAAAGATGTGAAGTCTCCATCTTTTTATGGCTGAGTAGTACTCCATGGCATACACACACCACAATTTGTTGATCCATTCATTGGTTGATGGGCATTTGAGCTGCTTCCACAGCTTGGCAATTATGAATTAAGCTGCAATAAACATTCTTGTGCAAATTTCCCTGTGGTAAAATGATTTTTGTTCTTCTGGGTAGATACCTAATAATGGAAAAAAACTACCAATGCTGGCATGGATATAGAGAGAAGGGAACACTTCTCCACTGTCGGTGGGACTGCAAACTAATACAACATTTATGGAAAGAAGTATGGAGAATTTTGAAGGCAAAAAGTGGAAACCTAATAATCACATGTATATGTAAAAATAAAAAAATAATAAAATAAAAAGAAGTATGGAGAATTCTCAAAGAACTAAAAGTCAACCTTCCGTTTGATCCCTCAATCCCATTATTTGGTATCTCCTAACTTTAATTTCCATGAGAATATACAAGTACCAGGAAAACAAACAAACAAACAAACAAACGCTTAGACCTGAAATGTAAACTCGAAATAAAGTCTTTTATAAAATTTGGTAAGAATTTTGTTTTCAACAGCTGGAGAGGTCAATTAAGCAATGACAACACTCAGCCTAACTAGAAGACTTATAATTGATGTGTACATAACAATGGATAAGAGTAGAAATGAGTCCTTGACATACTTGATAGAAATAATTAACTCAAGGAAAGAGAGCGGAAGCCAATCTGAAAAATGGAGCCATGATTAATGTTAAGTGCACTGATATAGGCTTTCCAAAGAAAATTTAATCTTTAATTTGTCTCTATGTTAGAATTCTCTAGGTAGTTTAAAGAAACCTTGAACCTATTCTCTTCTGCAGTTTTCCAAAATAGGACTCCCTGGAAAATGAATTCTTTTTCTCATTGTAGATATTTTTGTATAAACATGGGAAAATCCACCCTAAACAATGTTCTAAAATTTGAAAGAGGAAAGGCAGTTATTGAGTCTGGTTTGTGTCACGCACTGGATTGGGCATCCACCTACCAATCTGTCCTTCCTTCTCACAAGAACAAAGCAAACTCTGCTGCAACAAGCCAAAGGTAAATGAGGATTCTTTGATATTCTTCTTGTTCTTCAACACTGCATTTGTACAGGTCTCTCTTCATTAAGGGTAAGTATAAAACAAACAAAAATAGTAACACGTGATATAATAAGGTGAAGGCAGTTGCACAAGAACAACCCTTTAAGCCCTCAGGAAGAAAAATGATTAATTATCTTATTATATAACATATAAAACTGTTAACAAAATAGTATCTATGAATTCATAAAATGTAATAAAATAAATGTTTAGCTAAAATTTCTCATATATTGTAGGTCTTAAAATTAGCATGAAATAAATATAATTTTAAAAATAGGGAAAAAATAGCTATAAAGGCAGTAGAGAAATAAAGGAAAGGATACAACATACATTCCAAATAGCATTCGAGGCAGTTTACCAGTGTGATTGTAATAAATGGTATCTGTATTTAAACAAATAATAGTCTGGAAGGACCCTGGTTTAATGAAATAGATATTGGGACAATTTAGCAAATGTCATGAGAAATTTAGGCCTACTTACCTCAAAGCTAGTGTAGTGTATGTGTGAGGGGACATTTGTGTCCATAGAGGTACTAATGTGCCTGCTTCTTCCACACCTGATGTTGGTCAGCTGTAAAGTTTACATCAATCCATCGTTACCCATCTGTGGATAATTAAACACCCTTGGCATCCCAGAAGCCTGCATTTATGGGAGCAACTTATCAAATAAGATAACATAAATTAGGTTCTGATCTCTTTCCCAGCCTTTGCTTTGAAGAAAGATTTTTTTCTATGGGTGAAAGTGTATGGAGTTTATGATTCATCAAACCACCAGAACAATGGTAGCTACATTTTCTCAGACTCACTTGTCTGGTAAAGAATAGATTGTCCCCACAGTCACCATCATAGGGAAGATAGGCAGTTATCTTGACCTGATATTTCTCAGAGAGGCATCCCATACCCAGAGCAACGGCCTCACTCCCTGGCATAGAGCTAGGAACCTTCTCTAGCGAATGAAGGGAGAGGCCAGGATCGGACAGCTGCTACACTAACCCAGTGCATCCATAAATACATATGCAAAAGAAAACACACCCTACAAATTCTGATTAGAAAAACTTTCCAGCAATCAGTGACTGTTAATACATTCCTAGTGTAAATACTTTAAAAATCATTTATATGTCCTTGATTAATAAAAAAATGAATAATTATGAAATATATATATAAAAAAGGTAACATTTTAACATTAAAATGCAAAAAAGTTGAGTGAAATTTAATTAAAAAGGTGTGCGAATTCATATTTAGTTAATAAAAGTAGATGAAAAGGTAAAAATATTTTTTTTCTATTAGGTGCAGCCAAAATTTTGGCATAGATTTTAATTTAATAATTAAATAGGCATAAAAATGTTTCTGGGACAGAAGGGGTAAACACAAATCTAAATTTTAAACTTCCAAAGTGTTTCAGTAGATAACAGCAGACTAATCCTAGTCGGCCAGCAAAAGCAGAACTAAAGAAAAAAACATGAAGGCAACATCAACTGGAAAAAATGTGATAAATGACTGAACCTGAGCAGAGGATAACGCCACGACAGTGAACAGAAATGCTTTTAAATGTCTCTGTTTCAAAAAAATTATTAAGGATTTGGATTTTAAAAGGACATAATACCATGATAGTTTCTCTAAAAAGACATATTTTAAAATAATCTAAAAATTTAAAAATAATAGACAAAACCCTGTCACTTAAATGCAAACTGAAAAGAAAGCAAGGGTAGAAAGATTGTACCGATAGATTGTACCAATTACTTCATTCTTGTCAGACTCCAGGAAATCAGAGTGAAGAGGCAAGGGGGAAAGCCCTGACCACACGTAGTATCTGGTAGGAATTAAGTTTTCCACAAGCCCTGCAGCTGAAACTGACTGTTGAACTTGACACCAGTTTTATTTAATAGCTATTAAAACAACTTATTGTAACTCTCCCACTAGTTTTACCCACATCTGTCCCTCACCAGCCAGAGCTTGTCAGTTCCCTAAAACTGCACTAGTCCCAGTGAACTTTATTTCAAAATGATGTGTAACACTTCATTTTATAAAACCTCCAGCCTTCTCTTTATTCTTCAGACATTACTGAAGATCCCTCGCCTGTATCTGTACCTTAAATTGCAATTCTTGCTTCTCAGTTCAAACATTCTAATTTTTTGCATTAATGTATACAGCTATCATTTAATTAAAAAAAAACATTCTAATTTAAAGATTCATCTCATTTCATTAACATAGCACAACAAAAATTAACACTTGTTAGGCCAAAGTAACTAAAACCAATGTTACAATGGTTTTCGAATTGAATGAACATATATGGAAATATAAACATTGGGGTTAATAGATGGCATGCATTATGTGGCATTCTTCATCAAATACTTCATAAAATAAATTAAAATGAAGCAAAATACCCATTGCATCCTATCATATTTAAAATATTTAAATTATAATGATACAAATGCAGACAAATGTGCAAAGTAAGAAACACACTCAAACACACTATAAATAGCTTACCTCTTTTAAAAACAGTTGCACAACTTTTACACAGTGTCTAAAAATGTGTATAATTTTGACCCATTATTTCAATTTTCAGAACTTTGTCTTAAGAATATAACCCAAAGTATGAAAAGCTGCAGACACAAATATTCTTCCCAAACAATATAGAGGTAAAGCAATAGTAGAACAATTATTAATTTCTTCCCCAAGTATATTCCATAGTATGCTAATCAATGTTATTTGAATAAAGTCTTCTGTGAGAAAGAATATTGAAGACATTGTTTTACACAGAAGTCTTCACTCCAGGCCTTCTCAGGATATTATAGACTCATATGCTTTATAAGTTTGTAAAAAGGATGTTCCCTCAACAATTTTACCCTTAACCATTAAAAGGTGAGGAATATGAAGTGTAACTGAGTGTATAGAAGTTGATTATAACTCATTTGATATTGGAAAAGAGATGATGAGGATTGGAAAGAGAAGATTCAAGTTATGTGGAAGGTATATGAGAAATGTTTTGATGATAATTATTTCTGCTTCTGAAATGTTCTATAGAGTGTTTAGAAAACATTATTCAAAAGAAGCAGAAAAATGAAAATAAATTAAGGTGAGTATTTGTTAGTAGCCACTAATACAAAAGTAAGATAATCAACCTAAAATAATCTTGGGGTATGTTACTTCTGGAAATGACTAAAGGAAGTAACTTGTACTATTTCGTGTGTGTGTGTGAGAGGGAGAGAAGGAGACACAGAACAGGAGGGAGAAGAAGCTATATCCACATGTCAGGTAATGGAATACATGTGTTTTCCTGATTGTGATATGACAACTATTTTGACTCCTCCTTCTGGGAGGTAGAATATATTTGAATTTTACTAAGTTCTTCAATGAATTAGAATGAAAATAACTTGATATTTCTCTAGTATCAATACATATAAAATTCAATACAGTTCAGTACCCTCCAGGAGAAAAGACATAAGACACTTCACATTTAAATAGAAGCAGAAAACCATGTGCTCTGAAAGCGAATGTGAACAGACTGATTTTCAAATTACTCATGAATCCACATTCATTATCTGTCAGCCACACTGTCAGATTGCAGTCATGACCCAGGGCTAGTTTTATTTTTTATTTTTGTTTCAATTACAAAGCAAGTTTGTGTCAGATTGAGGGGGAGGTATGTTGATGCAGGATAGGTGGCACCACAACCTGCCACCTTAGCCTGGTGGTGTTGATACCGTGGTGGCAGGAGGAACCACCTTGCTGGAAGGGCTGACAACTGCTGGGGAGACACTGGTGCCTTGCTGTCTCCTCCCTGTGCACTTCTGGCTGATCAATTTCATGGATGGAGCCTTGCTGGCTCCTCACGTGAGTTTCCAGGGCCTGAGAGTTCAGCACCTTGCTGCTGATTTGAGAACTGGATGTAACTGATGGAGACCTACAACCTAAAAGTCAACATTGAGTTCTAGCAAAACAACACCTGTGACTATATAAACCCCTGAGCAGAGAGCTGGAGAACAGACCTCCGATAAGGGAGCAGAAGAGCTTGTTCCCCTCCTGGGTTTTCTCTGCCAAGAGCTTTGGGTTTTTTGTAAGTTGTAAGTTTTATTTCTGTGAATAAACTCTGTCTTACCACTGATCCTGTGGTCCGTGGATTCATTCTTTGAATCACTGAGACCAAGAACCTGAAACACTGGTATCAGATTTGACAAGCCAGCCAGGAGAGAAGACGAAGTTCTAGTATCAATGTAACTGGAATAGTGAGCACATCAAACTGTAAAGATTCTTTCTGCATCAACTCTTTAGGGTAATTGCAGGAGAAATTCTGAGGTCTCATCGAAGTAACTTACAATCAAAGAAACTTTCTCTTGAGGTGACAAAAATGTTCTAAAATTGTGGTGATGGTTGCACATATCTCTGAATGTGATGAAATTCACTGAATCATACACTTTGAATTATAGTACATGTGAACTATAGCAATAAAGTTTTTTTTTTAATTGCTCAATAAGTGTACTAACCCTTGAGAAGCAGCTCTAGAACTTCATGAACCTAGACAAATCTCAACCTTGGAAAAAAGACACTACAGCATTAAAAGTACTCTTTTTACTAACTACTTTATTTGCTGAGAAACTAACTTTAAAATCATTCACTGGCAAGATGTCTGCTCTGAATCAAAAATAGTTTTTTCCCCAAGTTTTCTGATCTTTTATTTGAAATCAAAGAAAATTTCTGTGGGCACATCTAAGACATAATGTCTTCTATCTTGATAAAGTAGCTATCATACTACAGTATGATATACTTTTAAATTACTTTTAATGGAAACATTTTTTAAGTGTTGCAATTGACCTATACCACCATACTTGTCGGATAATTTTTCTCTGGTATATTTAAAATTCTCCAAACTGTTTCATGTTCTGAAGTGTTTCATTTTACACCCAGCCTTTCCATCAAATCCACAGCATACTTGGAATCTCCTATTTTGACTACTAAGAAGAGTTTCTATTACATTGTTATTCTTCCTCTGTCTTACTGAAGATATCTTGATATTTTTTAAAAATTGTGTATTTATAATCTTATCAGTCAGTAATTATATTCTTCTATTAGCAGGAATCCAACATTTTATCTGTAGAAAATTCACATTCTGAAATGAAGAACATATATTTTCTGATTTAAAAATATGAATCATAATCTATATGCAACTCTGAGTTTTCAAATCCGCTTAGAAAGAGCTGGCAGAAAATGTGCTGAGCTACGATAAGTATTTTGGTGAGAAGATGATTTCACTCCTTTAAATATGCCATCTTATACCTTAACTTTTATAAAAATAGCTACATAAAATCCTGGATTTTATAATAATTAAATCAATCTTTGACTGTCAAAAATAAGTCAGTATTTGATTATTAATAATTTGGTTCCCAAATTTATATGTACTTTACAAGTTTTGAACATCAAATAAATAATAGGACAAAACCAATGTATGAATGTAAAGATTTTATACCATTACTTTTTTGTTACAGAGATATACTATGAATCTTTGTTAAAATTAGAAAATGTAATAGTTATAGCCTGAGCTAGCATTCAAAAATTACACAGATGTATGTTTTGTCCATAGAGAGATGATTTTTATGGTCAGAAGAATGTGCATCTGTCCTTGGAATGGTAGTTTCTACAAAGAAAGGCTGGGACCTCCCAAATCCTCATTATGTCAATATAGATATTTTTCATGGTTCTGCAGATAATCATCTGGATAAATTAATCTCAGTCACCAAGACATCATTTGAATTGTCTAGATCTACCCCATCTTGGATTCACCCTTTCTTTCTGCATCTGCACTCTTAGGTGGCTTTCAGCTTAACTCAGAGTTTCAATCACACCTAGAAGAAATCCATTGCTTTAGCAAAAGCTTATTAAACACCTAATCGATACAAAACACATTAATAGTAAACTTGATTTGCATTTCTCTGATTTTCTTATTCAGCCACAAGAAAAGATGGAGACTTTACATCTTTTAGGCTTACCTGGATGGAGTGGTAACACATTCTTCTTAGTAAAATATCTCAACAATGAAAAAAGAAAATCCAATGTACTCAATACTAATATGAAACCAATATATAAACCACTACAAGCCCACATGAATGATAAAGCACAAATATAGTCTAGCAAGGGGAAGGGAAGAGGAAGCAGAGGGGAAGGGGGATGGATGAGGTGATTGGTGGGAGGAGGGAGGGCGATTGGTGGGATGTCACCAAATGTGCATGATGTGAGGGTGCTCAGTATAGCCCCTGGGCAAGGGACTCAGCTACAACTTGAACTTTACCTTGGAATTGAAGACAATGTATCTTAAAAATTTGCACCTTCCTATTAATTTGAAATTTTAAAAAATCTTTTTAAAAAGTAAGCTAGAATAAAAGTGCAAAATAAGTCTTATATTCTAAGGTAGTGGAACACTGTGGACAGATGCCTAACAAATTAACATACATAATAACATGCTACTTGAGGAAGTAAGAGTACTAAAAGTGTGTGGTCTAGTGAGGAGGGGAGATCAGATCCCATCAAATGGGATGTCTGGGGAGACGTCTCTAAATGAAGTGGAAGTCTAAATTAGCAAAGGACTGGAGAGTAGCATTCCAAGAAGATAATAAACAGCAAAAGCCTGGAGATGGCTTTTTTCAAAAACAGGAACTGCAATCCCAGGCAGAAAATAGTGAGATAGGCAGAGAGAATTTAGGGAAAGAAGTGTATGATGGGAAGAATTGTTCATATGTTGAAGTCCTAAAACTTTGAACCTCAGACTGTGACTTCTTTTGGCAAGAGGATCTGAACAAGGTAATTAAGTTAAAATAAGGTCATTAGAGTGGGTCTTAACATAATATGACTAGTTTTCTTATAGGAACAGGAAATTTGACCACACAGGGAAGACCTCATGAAAACACAGGGAAAAGACAGCTACCTACAAGCCAGGGAGAGGCTTTGGAAGAAGCCAACCCTGCTGATGCTTTGCACCTGCTCCTCTCCTCTCTAATTAATAGAACTGTGATGTATTTCTGTTCTTTAGGTGCCCTGTCTATGGTGCTTTGTTGCAGAAGCCCTGGAAAACTAATGCAAGGTGAGAGAAGCAGTCATGTGAAACCTTGGGTAAGTGTGTATGTGTTTGTTTTTTAATAGTTGGGAAATTATTCGATAGTACTGAGGAGAAAAATGAAATGTTTGAATTTGTTCAGTGTCCAAAAACATTCCAATAGTTGGATAGGAAATTGAATGGGAGGAAGAGAGTGTGCTGAAGTAACAGTCTTCAGACCACAGCTGATGAGAGCACTGCCTCCCTCTCAAAGAGGCATAGTCAAATTCTGGAGTCACCTTTCTCGGGACATTTAGGAGAGAGCAAAACATTAGCAACTTTTGGACTGGCTGAGAAAAGAAATGAAGGATGAGAAGTGTGTCATATGTAGAAAGGCAGGTAAAATTTTAAAAATAAAAAATAAAATAAAATCTTTATTTTGACAAGATATCCATACCCTGCCATATTGTAACTTCAGAATAATTAACAGACTCTGGGTAGTTTCATGAAAAGAGAAGTTTGACAATATTGATATTAAAGGATTTTATCTGGAGTTTATTCTGAATTGAATTCATATTTTATCTCAAATTAATTATATTATTAAAAGACTATAATGGCTGTATCTCAACAAGAAATTAGTATTAATTAAAATCAAGTACATCTTCACAAGTATTATTTTTAAAACTGTGATAGTAAAACTTCAAAAAAATCTTCCCTTTTAAGCTTTTTTGGGATCTAAAATGTCTCTTCACTAAAATACAAAAATAGAGTCTATGTTAGAATATTTTGATATTTACTTTGTGTTGCATTCAGCACATTACAACTCTACTAATTTCAAATGAGCTTCATGAATATATAGGTATGTTCATTGACATATAATGGCTAGATCCACATATGTCTTTCAGTGTGGTATTGATCCATTCAAATTGGCAACATAGAGGATTCTGGGAAGATAGCTGACTGGTAGAAGCCCTCATCAGAGGCTCCTGAGCAAAGGAAGAAAAACTGGACAGAATCAGACTCTACAAAGCCAAGACAGGGAGATGAGCCAAGAAGAAAGTTCAGCAAGCTGTAACTCCAAGGAAGAGCATGCAAGAAAACAAAATACAGGTACAAAGCCTATTGACTAGAGGATGGTGTCTCCCAAGCAGGAGGCCTGCTGCAGGCTATCTGCAAACTAGCAGGGAACAAAAGACATCTTATACTACCTCACTGGAGAGAGCCACTAAACCCTAGGTCTCTTTCTCCAGGGAGGTTCCACTTACGAACCTAGACACCGCCCCACCAGACATAAAATTGAACAGATATTTTCCCCCACAAGCCCAAACGCCCAGTCCACCCTGTTCCCCTCACATGGTAGTCTGAAGTTCTGCCCCCTGCAGAGCACAGAGGGTGTGATTTTGTCCTGAGAGACCTGGGCATAGTATAGACCACCAACCATTAGGATGAAATCTGTGACTAATGAGGAAGAAAGAAGGTGTAGGAAGAAAGGGACACTGGGTGGGAAGAGGAGTCGTCCCCTAGTTATGACTATGGCCAGCTAGTGATAGTGTTGACTCTTGATTTGGGCTGTGTCTAGTGGGTTTGGGTGCAGAATCCCAGGCTCTGACAGCACCCATTGCATGAGAGTGGTTGCCCTATGTGGACTGAGTTTGGCAGACAGGGCTGGTCCCTGCTGGGCCTGTTAGCAGAGGCTTAATAGGTGTATACTGTAACCTGAGAGCAAGGGAGTGGTCTCCTGATTCCAAAAGAACCCTCCAGCAGTGGCTTACTGGGTGTGAACCAAGCTCTGAGAGCTAGGGTGTACTCTACTGCCTGCAGCGGGGCTGGTGAGCAGAGGCTTACCAGGGGAGGACTGAGAACGGTGGGCAGAGTGTGGTGCCCTGACTCTAACAGAGCCTGCAAACAGGATTGCCAGGCAGTGGACTGAGACTGGCAGGCGGGGCATGGTCCCTTGAATCCAACTGGTTTGGTAGGCACTACTCCAGACCCTACTCCAGAGGCTAGTGGTTTGTGGACTAAGACCAGTAGGCGGGGGCATTACCCCTGTCTCCCGCTGGGCCTGTAAGCAGAGAAGCAGACACTAGTGTGGACTGAGTCTGGAAGGTGGAAGTGTGGATCCCTGGCCAATTCTGCTTTGAATCCCTTTGTTTTGATCACCCTTAAATCCCTGTCTGTTGGGCAGGGTTTGCACTGCCAGAGACAATTTGGTTGGAACCTGTGTCTGGGGCTGTCTACTCTGGGACATTCTGAGATTGACCTTTGAAGTTCTGTAGTGTAAAAGAACTGAAGGGTGGGGGCTGGGCACTGCAGTTGTTTGAATCTTTTCACAGTCAAGATTTAAATCTAATAGGGTGGTTTCTTAGGATAGGGTAGAGGTTGGTTGATATCGAAACAGAGCTAGCCTGCACTATCTCACCAAGTAAGTCCTCAGAGTCTCCAGCCAAAACTCTGAAAGGGGCCTTTTTAAGGTTGTAGGATATAAAACCACAATTACAAAGCCTAGGGATTTAGTAAGGGGCTATCCCTACTTACTGAGAACCCCAATTCAATCACCCTACCAGTTCTAATCACCAAACAGTAGAAAATAAACATGGTGCAGACTCAACAGAAGAACTCTGGCAACATGAATAACCAGAGTAGATCAAACCCCCCCCAAGAAATGACAAAGGAGATACAACTGAAAATACCATACATAGACAAATGGCAGCAATGTCAGAAACTTAATTCAGAATATGAATTGCAAATAAGATAAATAGAATAGAAGAAAAGATGGAAATTGAATTCCAAAGAATAGTTCTAAAGTTGTCTCAAGTCACCCAAGATATGGCCATAATGAGAAAAGACATAGCAGAGCCCAAGGAAATGAAAAAGTTAGTTGAGGAGCTCCAAAATACAGTGGAATCCCTCACGAATAGAGTTGACCAGGCAGAAGAAAGGATCTCTGAAACTGAGGACAAAGCTTTAGAACATTCACAGTCACTCAACAAGGTAGACAAATGGAGAGCAAAAACTGATCATTCCCTGAGAGAGTTGTGGGATCACTCCAAAAGATCAAACATTCATCTTATAGGAATTCCCAAAGGAGAAGAGGATAGTCCTAAAGGTACAGATGTTCTACTCCAAGAGATTTTGGAGGAGAATTTCCCAAACATTGCAAGAGATTCAGAACTTCAGATAGCAGACAGTTTCAGAACCCCACCAAGACTCAATCCAAACAAAGCATCTTCTAGACACATTGTGATTAATTTTGCCAAAGTGAAGAGGAAGGAGAAAATTCTGTAAGCAGTCAGACGTAAGAAAGGCATCACCTACAAAGGGAGAAATATGGGAATAACTGCAGATCTCTCAGCCAAAATGTTTCAAGCCAGAAGAAGATGGTCATCGACCTTCAATCTCTTAAAACAAAACAACTTCCAGCCCAGGGTCCTCGATCCAGCTAAACTGAGTTTCATTTGTGATGTAGAAATCAAATACTTTAATGGCATAGACATGTGGAAGAATTTCACCATAACTAAACCAGCTCTCCTGGATACTCTCAGATCCATCCTCCACAAAGACCAGTGCAATGCTCTACCTCCAAAGTAAACTCACCCAGAAATTTTTTGAACAAAACCAAACTTCCAGAGTGGTGAAAGGATTAAAAATGTCCATTGGACATCTGAAAATCATGACACCCAAAAAACAACCAGGCTTATCAATTCTCTCAATTAATGTGAACGGTTTAAATTGTCCACTAAAGAGGTACCAGCTGGCTGACTGGACACATAAACTCAGACTGGATATCTACTGTGTACAAGAATTTCACCTTACCTTAAAGGATAAAAATAGATTCAGGGTGAAGGGATGGACTTGTATAATACAGGCAAATGGAAACCAGAAAAAAGCAGGCATTGCCATTTTAGTAGCAGATACAATTGGCTTTAAACCAACAAAGATAAAGAAAGATAAGGAAGGTCACTACATATTTGTCAAAAAAAAAAAAACACCCAACATGAAGAGATTTCAATAATGAACATTTATGCACCCTACCAGAATGCTCCTCAATACATACAGCAGACCCTAATGGATATGAACAACTTGATATCTTCCTGAACTATAATAGCTGGAGATTTTAACATCCATTTGACAGTTTTAGATAGATCCTCCAAGAAGAAACTAAACAAAGAAATATTACACTTAAACCTGACCCTAGAACAAATGGACTTTACAGAACACCACAGAACATTTCACCCTAATAAAACTGAATATACATTCTTCTCATCAGCACACAGGTCATCCTCCAAAATAGACCATATCCTAGGACACAAGTCTAACCTCAGCAAATTTAAAAGTATAGAAATTATTCCTTGTATCTTCTTGGACCACCATGGAATAAAAGTTGAACTCAACAGTAATTGGGATCTCCATACTCAAACAAAGTCATGGAAGCTAAATATTCTTAGGCTGACTGATAGCTGGGTCAAAGATGAGATTAAGAAGGAAATCACCAAATTTTTGGAACTCAATGAAAACAAAGACACAAATTATCAAAACCTGTGGAGTACTGCAAAGGCAGTCATAAGAGGGAAATTTATAGCACTGGAAGCCTTCATCAAGAAAACAGAAAGAGAGGAGGCCAACAACTTAAGGATCACTTCAGGGAACAGGAAAATGAAGAACATTCCAACTCCAAACTCAGCAGAAGAAAAGAAATAACCAGAATCAGGGCAGAATTAAATGAAATTGAAAACTAAAGGATCATTCAGAAGATCAACAAAACAAAAAGTTGGTTTTTTGAAAAAATTAACAAAATTGATAAACCTTTGGCCAGCCTAACCAGAAATAGAAAAGTAAAATCTCTAATATTGTCTATCAAAAATGATAAAGGAGAAATAACAACAGACACTTTAGAAAGTCAAAAAAATCCTCAATGATTACTACAAAAATCTCTATTCCCAGTAATGTGAAAATCTGAAGGAAATGGACCAATACCTGGAAGCATGCCACCTTCCTAGACTCGACCAGAAAGAATTAGAAATCTTAAATAGACCTATATCAACCACTGAAATAGCATCATCAATATGAAATCTCCCTAAAAAGTCCAGGACCAGATGGCTTCACATCCAAACTCTATCAAACATTTTAAGAGGAACTAGTACCTATATTATATAACATTTTCCAAAGCATAGATAAAGAAGGAACATTTCCCAACACATTCTATGAGGCAAATATCACCCTGATACCCAAACCAGGAAAGGATCCAACAAAGGAAGAAAATTATAGACCAATATCATTAGTGAATATCGATGCAAAAATATTCAATAAGATTTTAGCAAACAGGATTCAACAACACATCAAAAATTATACACCATGATCAAGCTGGTTTTATTCCAGAGTTGCAGGGCTGGTTCAGCACACACAAGTCTATAAATATAATACACCACATTAATAAAAGAAAAAACAAAGACCATATGATTCTCTCAATTGATGAAGAAAAAGCCTTTGATAATATCCAGCATCCTTTCATGATCAGAATTCTTAAGAAAATAGGCATAGAAAGGACATTTCTTAAACTGATAGAGGCCTTTTACAACAAACCCACAGCCAATATCATATTGAATGGTGTAAAATTGAAAACATTTCCACTCAGATCAGGAATGAGGCAAG
>NW_003852537.1:3746174-3771833 GCF_000181295.1 Otolemur garnettii | reverse complement strand
AAAAGAAATAGCTGAAGATGTTAACAAATGGAAAAACATACCATGTTCAAGGCTGGGAAGAATCAACATTGTTAAAATGTCCATACTACCCAAAGCAATCTACAGATTTAATGCAATCCCTATTAAAGCACCATTGTCATACTTCAAGAACTTGAAAAAATAGTATTTCATTTTATATGGAATCAGAAAAAATCTCAAATAGCAAATACATTACTCAGAAATAAGAACAAATCAGGAGGTATCACATCATCAGATTCAGGCTATACTATAACTCTATAGTGATCAAAACAACATGGTACTGGAACAAAAATAGAACAGTAGATCTATGGAACAGAATAGAGAACCAAGAGATGAACCAAGATACTTATTGTCATTTGTTCTTTGACAAGCCTATCAAAAATATTCAATGGGGGAAATACTCTCTATTTAACAAACGGTACTGGGTGAACTGGCTGGTGATCTGTAGAAGACTGAAACTGGACCCTCACCTTTCACCATTAACAAAAATTTATTGTCACTGGATAAAAGATTTAAACTTAAGACATGAAATTATAAAAACACTAGAAGAGAGTGCAGGGAAAACACTTGAAGAAAATGGCCTGGGAGAATATTTTATGTGGAGGACCCCCTGGCAATTGAAGCAACACCAAAAATACATTACTGGGATCTGATCAAACTAAAAAGCTTTTGCACTGCCAAGAGCACAGTAAGTAAAGCAAACAGACAACCTTCAGAATGGGAGAAGATTTTTGCACAATATGCTTCTGACAAAGGTCTGATAACTAGAATCTACAGAGAACTCAAACTAATCTATAAGAAAAGAATAAATAACCCCATTTCTATGTGGGCAAGAGACTTGAACAGAAACTTTTCTGATGAAGAAAGGTGCCTGGCCTACAAACATATGAAAAAATGCTCATCATCCTTAATCATCAGAGAAATGCAAATCAAAACCACTCTGAGATATCATCTAACTCAAGTAAGATTAGCCCACGTCACAAAATCCCAACACTATAGATGTTGGAATGGATGAGGAGAGAAGGGAACATTACTACACTGCTGGTGGGAATGCAAGCTAATACAACCTCTTTGGAAAGTTTGGAGAACACTCAAGGAACTAAAAGTAGATCTACCATTTGACCCTGCAATACCTTTATTAGGTATATACCCAGATGATCAAAAATTATTTTACAACAAAGACATTTGCACCAGAATGTTTACTGCAGCCCAATTCAAATTAGCCAAGACATGGAAACAGCCCAAGTGCCCATCGACCCAGGAACGGATTAGTGGATTGTGGTATATGTACACTATGGAATACTATGCAGCCATAAAAAAGATGGAGACTTCGCATCTTTTATGTTTACCTGGATGGAGCTGGAACATATTCTTCTTAGTAAAGTATCCCAAGAATGGGAAAAAAGTATCCAATGTACTCGATACTAGTATGAAAACAATATATAACCACCTACATAATCATATGAATGGCAAAACATAACTATAGTCCAGAAAGTAGAAGGGAAGGGGGGAGGAGATATGGGAGAAGTGAGGGTATTCGGGGGGACCTCATCTAATGTGCATGATGCAATAGTACATTTCAAAATTATTAAGAAATGAGTATAATTGTGATGGATGTGTTACTTGGTTCAATGTAAACATTTCACATTGTATACTGAAGCAGTACCCTGAACCCCATAAATGCATCTTTGTACAAAGTTATGTTTTAATAAAAAATAATGATAAAAAAATTGGCAACATATAAAAGGAGCCAAAAGGACAATGCTGCCGTGACTAAGAGGTCAGAGGTTTTCTAATGACAGCAGAGAAAAGAAACAAAGAGGCAACGTCATTACAAACATGGTCTTCACATATATTCCTCACTTACATTTTAGACGTACTGGTTTAGTTTTAAGTGATCCTAAACTGAGTAATCATCAACTCGGCAGATATTAAGCATTTTAACTTACTAGTAAGGAAATATCATAATCTTTCTTAAATAGTATTTTATTTAAACCTATTGAATACTATTTTTTATGAAAATAGAAATAGGTACAATTTGTTTATAATCATGTTTAATAGGCAAAAGAAATGCAAACTATAGTTCAATATTATATAATGTGAGCTTTTATCAATAGGCAAATTTCTCAAATACGTTGCATTAGAAATAGAGCCAGCGACTGTGTTAGAGAAAAAAACACTGCACCAGAGAAGAGGAACAGACAAAAGTGGATTTTATGACAATACTCCCAACGGCAGTAAGGGAGAGAGCACAGGGCTAATCTGGATACCCTCCTGAAGGAGCGCGGTCAATTTCTGGAGTCACCTTTCACAGGACATTTAGGAGAGCACAAAACATTAGAGATAAAAGAAAACATTAGCCAGAACCAAAGGCTGGAGAATTTGTAAGCACTGGGATGAGCTCACAGAAAGGTTCTATAAGACATTAGCCAAGGAGGTTGATGAACAGAATGTGTTGAGGACACTTATTCCTGAATTTTTAAATGTTTTTCTCTGGAATTAGGACATCTCTGTTTGCTATGTGGTGTCCGTGAAAGTTCAGTCTTCTCTTTTCCAGAAACTGGGAAGTGAGGGCACCTTTCCCTGGTGGTTACGTTTCAAAGAAATGGCTCTGGGTGCTCCGGAAAGACATTCCCAGCTGTAAAGCTGGCAAAAGGCTGTGCGAGATTTATATCAAAAGGGCAGAGAAAAAGTTTACAATTGCTAGTTTTCTAAAGTCAATGCTCAAAGAAAATAAAAATCAAGGGTCTATAAGCAATAAGACGCTTGTCTAAAGTTTAGTCAAGCCGAGGAGAACATTAAGGTCCAGTTTTGGTCCACTGGAAAGTGAGTCACATGAAGTACTTCAGTCAAACTGATTTAGAAATAATTCTAGAGTTAATAAGGGTGTAGTTATATGTTTTAGTATGTCATTTTCTTAAAATTAATTATATCAGATAATTCTATACACTCCTCATTTCTTATCTGTAGCAATGTGCAGAAGGAAATATTTCATGTAAGGGGAGCATGGGCTTCAGAACTCAGCCTGCTGGGGACCCAAATCTGACATTTAATAACCGGGTGTCCTTTAGTGAATGATTTCTTCTGTCTTGTAAACGAAGATAATGATAGCCACTTTTCTCTGCCATCTTTGGCTGGCTCTAACAAGAAATTATTCCGAAACACCTAACACAGCTACTAATACATATCAGACTCCCTCCTCTAAATACTCATAAAGTTGTAATAAAGCTTGTATTAGAAAATATAAACATTTTATGACAGGATAAAAATATCTGTGTTTTATCTCATCTTTTCTCCCCTCAAACACATAGAGTTTACCCCACATGACTGAGTATTTAGAACAAGGACTTTGAAGTAGTCAGTTTGGGAATTCCAAGCCTTAGTACACCAATGACTTTTAGGACCTTAATTGAACCTCTGGGCCAGAGTGCAACCATTTCTCAAATAGATATAATAAGGAAAAACATATCTCCCTCACAAGGGTGCTTTTAGCCTTACTGAGAAAGAAATCTTTTTAAGGGACACAAGATAAAAGTACTACTATTGTTATTAAACATGCGATGAATTGTTGGCAATTCAGATCCTGTGATGCTGTAACAGTCAGTAGCTTTAGAAGCAAAGACTCTCGGCAGAGTCCTGGCCAGAATAAACTGCACAATGGTGATTGAAGTACCTGTTAAATCGAAAAAAATTATTGAGAAAGCCCATCTTTTCCATCTCAATGGAAAAAGAGAACTCTCTTATATTGCACCTGAACACCTGGAACACTAGAAGAGAACTTGAACATGGTCTCATTTCTCAGCCATGTCCCTAAGAGGCAAGTGCTTCAGGGGGCCGTAGCCAACACATTTTTTTTTTGCAGGTTTTTGGCCGGGGCTCTGTTTAAACCTGCCACCTCCAGCATATTGGGGCCGGCGCCCTACTCCTTTGAGCCACAGGCGCCACCCACCAACACATTTTTTTCATAGAACAATGTATCATCAAAATGTTTTTTTAAAGTATTTTATCTACTGTTTGGAAAGTCAAGACCTTTATCCACATTAAGAAATTAGTACATGCTAATCAATTTTGTCACGTACGTATTTTGTATATTGCTGAACCTGTACAACCAATAAATTTTTTAAAATATGCAAATTGTCAAACAATTGAATTAAGGCTTGTCAAAATGTACAGGGTTTTCTTTGCAAGTTCTAAAATTACAGTCTGAGAAGAAAGGAACTTATCTAAGGTGAAACCAATTTTGATAAGAAAATTAATGTTTAAATAAGGTCAGTATTTACTGATGAAGGAATGAAGTTCGTGATCTTTAGAGGTTGCAGTTAAAATACTCAAGATGTGAATTATAAACAATCCTTAAAAGTTCTTCATGGAAATTCTGAAACTTGGAATCATCGCTATAAACCACCTCTCTCTAAACTCTTCTGCAAATCCTCATTAGACACTGAAGTGCAGTATTTCTTTTAATCATTCATCAGATATTTATTGAATTATCAGGTTTGTAAAAAACTAGAAATATAAAAACAGGTTAGGTGTTTTTTTTTTCTTAATAAAATCATCTGTAGCTTAGAGGAAAGTTAAAGCCATGCAGATATCGTTCGAATAACACAGCTGCTGTGCTAGTCGTCTGCACAGTGTAATGCGGACACAGAGTAAGAAGTCAACTCAACTCTATCTGGCAGAGAAAGGGGACAGTTAGTGTTAGTAAAAGAGATGACATTGAGGTGAACTTAGATGACAAAGTGGATGTTCTTAAGGTGAATAGACAAAAGAAAAGGTAAGCCAGGCAGAGAAATCAGAATGAATAAAAACAGCTGAATAGAATTCACTAGCACATTTCTGAATTGCGTCTGGAAAAACAGTCTGTGACTAGGACCAAGACTCAAAGGGAGGGACCAGGTTGTGATTTGGGTAAATAGAAGCCCGTGATTGTGGGAAAAGACATACCATAATACCACCTTACCCAAACTGCGCACCAGAGTACCCAGGATGCCAGAGGAAACTCAGAGAAGTACCAGGGGATAGTTTAATTTTAGGAGGAAATACAGCAGTGTCTGCAGAGCCCCATAAAGACTACCACTGTTAAGTCGTTGCATCCTAACTACTTGACAAATTGCACTGTTCAGTGTTGATTTTGGCTTACGAATGCTTTGAAGACATTGAGGCACAGAGGGTTCCAAGGGCCAAGAGAGTGTGAGAATCACGGCCAGAGTGATTTTTAAGAAACAAGGAAATGTAGAAAAGTTTTAGGGAAGGGAAAAAAATAGGCAAATTTGTATTAAGGATGATCATTCAGATGGTAGTGACGAGATGCATTAGAGACATTAGTTTGGAAACGTAGAGGCGACTTAGAGAATGATGGGAACCCTTAGCTAAGGGAATGACTGCTATTACTTAATCAGGCAGTACTTACTTCCTTATTGTCCCTTGTGATGCCAGAAGAACACATCTAACACATCCAACAAATAAGTACTTAGCTATTTCTTTAGTCACATTTCATTTACTATTTGGCTCTTTGAGTAAAGCCATTTATAGTCTGACACAGAATAAGGGTCTAGCTTGGAGCAACATTCTTGCATGTCCCCATAAAGGTGGCATATTTAAATGCTTATATTGACATTACAGAATACCTTTAACTTACTGTACAGAGAAGGTCACTAGGTCACCGACTGGGAACCTGGCCCTAGACTGATCAGACTCGGGGAGCTAATGCTAGCACCTGTGCCTCTCACGATGCCTTCACATCTGAGCATAATTCTTGGTTGCCCACACCCTAGAGCCTCCCTTAACTGCTGAGGTCCTTACTTACAAGGTAATTTTCTGCCCTCAGTAAACTGAGAGTTAAAAGATAGTTTATATCTATTTTAAAACAGAGTTTAAAACATGATATGTTTAAGTATTTGTTGGACGTGGTCTGTGAGGTAGGCGCCCTTCTCAACATGCGTTATTTTACTTACACTTACACCTATGATGAAGGTGCTATTGCTACTGTTCCCAATTTATATATGAAGAAAGTGAAGCACTTTTTTGTTATTTCAAAATATTAAGGGAGCACAAATGTTTTTGGTTACATGGATTGTTTTTGTAATGCTTGAGTAACGGCTCTATCACCCAAATAGCACTCATTGTACCTATTAGGTAGGTTTTTTTCCCTTCTCTCCTTCCCACTTCCTCTGCTTCTCCCAGAATATGAGTTTAAGGGTACATGGTCAAAGGGCATTAAGGTAAACCTAAAATACAGACCTAGATGTTATCATTCCAGAGTCCACGGTATTAGTGATGACACTATCTCTTGCATCTGGGCGCAATAACTAAATTTTGTGTTTATTTGTAAACATTTATTTATGAGTACCTACCTGTAAAGTTCTGTTTGACTTAGACTAATTGAATAAAATTAACTTTAATTTCTTTTTTTTTTTATTGTTGGGATTTGTTGAGGGTACAATGAATCAGGTTGCATTGATTGCATTTTTTAGGTTAAAGTCCTTTCTATAATTGTGTCTTGCCCCCAAAAGGTGTGTCACACACTGTGACCCCCACTACCTCCCTCCTTCCCTCTCTCTCCTCACTTCATTGTAGACAAAATATTCTTATGATCATAGAGATTTTATTAGTTAAAAAAAAAAGACATTAAGCCTGAGTATTGCAATAAAAGGGTGGTAACTTTAAAAAGGCAGCCTCACTAGCTACGATACTTCAGTGTCCTTAAGTTTGTGAATGAAAATAACTTGAGTTTCTCAGTTCTTTCATATTGATAAGACCTTGAGAGACTGACTGACATTAATAAAGGCATACAACATGGATGTTTAACTTCAGATGTTAACATATGGACACTGACATACCAGCCTACTCACAGAATTCTAGTACTGACCATCCAGGTACTTTATTGTATCAAGGTGCTTAGGAGAAAGACTTAAAAAATAAAACAAAATACAGTAGAACCTCAGTAAGTTGACCACCCAAAGGTCTGTAACAAACTGGTCTTCCTATGGAAGTGGTCAACATAAGGAACCAACTCTACTGATATGTAAATGTGGTGCATGTCTGGTCTATGAATATTAGATCAACTTAAGGAGGTGGTCAGTGTGCGAAGGTGGTCTACTATAGGGGTTCTACTGTTACTAGAAGATTGCTTAATGTTCCTGAAGTGAGATGAAAGAAAAGGGACAGTCCTGGGCAATAATTTATTCATGCCATGATAAAGCCTAAATAATTATTAGAACAAAGTGCATTTTTTAAAATTGAGGTGATTGAGGGTGAAGATGGTTTAAGGAGAAAGTGGGTCATCATAAACAATGGAAAGAATTGCAAAGAATGAGGGGCAAGAGAAACCCTTTTTTTAGAAATACAGGCACTTTAACACACACACATATATAACATCCACTGATTAATAGATAGGTATGCAAGCATTCTGAGTGAGAACTGCAAGAGAAGATGTAAGCCTAGTCTTATCAAGAGTAAAAGGTGTATTAAGAGTCTGGATGTTTTTCTAAAAGCATTAATAGAGTCTAGGTATGTTTATTCGAGCTGTAAGGGGGAAAAATATTTGGAGGTACTCAAACTATATATGTGTGTGTGTGTGTGTATAATTAAGAAGCTTTTGTATTTACCACTATTTGATGAGTTATAATTTGTGGCAGTAAAGTAAGCATTTTGAACAAATGAAAAGAACATTTTTGATGTATTAGCACATGCAATTTAAAAATATATAATTTTGGAAATAACATTTAGAAAACTTTGGTTCTATTATTATAAAGAAGTAAATGGGATATTTCCCAATATATAAAACTATTTTCTTTCCTTTTTTAAGGGGGATAAATGCCAAAGAACCACAGCTATATTTCCAGGCTCAAGGTGCCATGTGGACTGTAAAGACACAAATAAGCTTTAATCTGTTTCTATATTTATTTATCTTGAGGACAGGGTACAACACAGGAAATTCAGGAGCTATAGCATTGTCGACCTCTCTTCTTCTCACTCAGAAACTTCAAGTTCATATCTTTGTGTGTCTCCCTCCACGGTGCCTAGCTTCCGTGGGTGACAGCCGAGGAGCGCGTGTCACCTTGATGCATGGAAGCTACAGGCTGTGCCTCCCACTGACTCTTTGTACTCTTGGAGTCTATAGGTCCTATCCCTGCATGACAACTTGTGGATCTCTTAACCTGGTGCTGACTTCACTCACAAACAAAACATCATTTTTCATTTTTCTTACCTTCATTCCTTTTAAGAAAAGAGTTCCATGGTCATTTTCTGAGAAGCCGACATCTGGACCAAGCTAATGCTAAATTCTTTTTCACAATTTCACCCATAGGACCTCAAGTTAAATTTTAACAAAACATACGTATGCCTCAAATGTTCTGTGATATTTTCTCTGACAGGTACATATCCTATATTCTATACACAGGAAAAAGCAAGCTGGTATATCCAAGCCACAAGAATTTCTGTTACTAATAGAGTACAGTTATCTTCCTAAAACATGTTAAATATTTTTTTAATAGGTAAGTAAATGATTTTTGGACATAGTAGCCCCTCTTATTTCTGTAGATTTTCCTTTTTAAATTTATTTTTCTTAAATTTCAGAGCATTACAGGAGTGCACACATTTTAGTTACATAGTTTGTTTTGTATATTTCAAGTCAAGGTTATTAGCATGCCCTTCACCTAGAATGTGTGCGAGTCTACCCTTGAGTGTAAACTAACCCAACCCTCTCCCCCCAACTACCCACTTGACTCCCATTGACTTTACTTCCTATGTGCACGTAATTGTTAATCAACTAGTTCTGATTTGGTACTGAGTACATGTGGTGTTTGTCCATTCTTGTGATACTTCACTTCAAGAATCACCTCCAGGTCCATCTAGGTTGTTACAAAAGATACTAGATCAGCATTTTTTTGTGGTTGAGTAGTACTCCATGGTACACATATACCATGTTTTATTAATCCACACATGTATCAATGGACACTTGGGTTGTTTCCACATCCTTGCAATTGTGGGTTGTGCTACTATGAACCTTTGAGTGCCAGTGTCTTTATGATAAAATGTCTTTTTTTCCTTCGGATAAGTACCTAGTAGTGAAATTGCTGGTAGGTCTACTTTTAGTTCCTTGAGGTATCTCTACACTATTTCCATAGGGGTTGGACTAGTTTGCAATCTCAACAACAGTGGACAAGTATTCCTTTCTTTCCACATCCATGCCAATACTTGTTGTTTTGGGACTCTTTGATCATCTTAACCAACATCCTACCTACATAAGTCTTTTGATATTTTCTTATCAATTGCAGAAGTCTCCCTCTAATTAACTGTCAAGTATATCTTCTAAAAGTTTTTGGAGATATTTGGGTATGTGTATAGTTTCTCTAAGGATAATCTATTTCCATGGAGTTAACATCAAAAATATCTCCAAAAATATCCTCTCATCCTGGGGGGTCATGAGTCTACATTACAATTTCTTTAATTTCCATCTGTGAGGCCATAAAATGCTTTATTACACCAAATAGCAGCAGAGGAGAGATTAAAGTTATGCTTAGTACACAAACCACTTGTTAATATTACACAAAATAGCACTAGGTAAGATATTAAAGCAATACTTAACACACCAAATGCTTGTTTTTATTACAATGTAATTTCCCAATCCTTCCCCGCAGAACCATCCCTTACCCTTATGCCAAACATTTTCAATGGCAGGAATGGTCACCAGAGTGTTCAGCAAATTCAGGATTTTCTTTCTGGCCTGGGGCCCTAATCATACCCCAACTATGAAGGAATAGAATTTTGTTGGCCCCAGGTCCCACATATCAATGTAAAGCTCAACCATTTATAGTATAGGAGGGGCATAGGGGTAGCCTCTTCTCTGCTCAGTACCCATAACTACACTGCAAGAAATGGTAGCTCCTTTTAAATGGCTGGCGCACATGCTGTAAGGGAACAATAAGGGTCACATGTCCTGGTGACATCCTACTATATAGTATTTAAGTAGGTGGACTTTCTGGCTTGGGCTTCTAAAACACCCAGGAGTTTTCCTGAAAGCATAATAGCAATAAAGAGCAGCACAGAACCCTTCCTGCACAGCAATCCTGGCCCTTTCCCAGAGTTAGTGCACTACACAATGTCCTACGATGGCTTTTTCTTCCCTTTGGGTAACAATGGAGTCTTGCCAGGTCCTTCTTTTCCTATTCTTAGCAATGGACAGGAGATCTGCAGAGGAATAGATAGCAAGCCCTCTCTCCCTCCAGGTAGTAAGGCAACACTCAGGTCAGTCCAAGCACAGTCAGATGGGGTGAAGTGCCTCCCTAATCAGGAATGGCCTCAGGAATACATATCATCAAGGCTCGAAGGAATGCAGTATGCTGAGCAGGCAGTCCCTTTTCCTGGAACATGGGCAAACGCAACCTGCATCTAAACCACTTCATCTAATCACCGAAAAGAAAAGCTTTGTATGGTAGAAGAGACAAAGATTTGTGTCACAGCATTATTTCCCAATGCCTTATTCCCAGTGCACAGACATCTTACTTAAGCTGTTTCTCTTTTGTCCTCATATTAGGTGAGGCAGGAGCCTCTTGAGCCCTCTGGCCAGCTCTTCTCATCATTAACAGTCTAACATCCTTAGCAGTCTCTGTCCTTTAGAACGTTTTAACTGCCCATTCCAGTTTTCAGTGAAACCACTTCTATGTGGCTGATGGGATATATGTCTATTATATGCTGTTCACTTGTGGAGGAACTGGCTATGGTTAAATGTATTCCCTATGAAATATAATAAGGGCACCACAAGCACCTGAAAAGACCCATTGGAATACTCCAGAAGCCATGAACAATGCCCCATGTTATCTATTTTCAGCAATGTGATGGCCTTTGACCTCATGAAATTCTTCCCAATGCCTTTTTTTTTTAGACCAGAGTCATCCTCAGTAGAGTGCTGTGGCATCACAGCTCATGGCAACCTCAAACTCTTGGGCGTAAGCAATTCTCTTGCCTCAGCCTCCCAAGTAGCTGGGACTACAGGCGCCCACTACAATGCCCAACTATTTGTTGTCGTTGTTGTTGTTGTAGTTGTCATTGTTGTTTAGCAGGCCTGGGCTGGGTTTGAACCTATCAGTTCCAGTTCATGTGCCTGGTGCCCTAACCACTGAGCTATGGGCACTGAGCCCCAATGCCTTTTTTGAACATTATTTTTTCTTGGCAGTTTTTGGGACAGTCTGTCAGCAGGCTAGTAGCTGATCTGGTTGGGTATACGCCATTGCTTCCAACTGAAAGGCATGGATGGAACACCACTGTGCCAGCTCATTGGATGCACCCAACTGCTCTGCTCCAGAACACCAGGTCATCTGCCCAGCCTTTTCCAGCTCCCCTCTGAGACGTAATCAGTCCCCTTGGTAGACAACTGCAGGTGTGCTTCTTCCTAGGAGCTTTCATAAGTACTTCCACAACCGCATCTTTTTACACCAAAATACTCTTATATATTTATGCATCAAGGGGCGATTTGCCTGCTCATTCCTGCTGCATAGTCATTAGGATGGCCCAGGGGCTTTCACACACTCAGATATCGCTCTGAGGCCAGGAACCTGCACTGGGATGTGTATTGCTCTTGGCTCAGCTCGCAGGGTGCACTTACTATGCTTTCCTCTGCTAGGCATGTAAAAATAAACTGTAAGATAGCTGTAGCCTTCCAAATGGAGTCCCATTATTCAGTACAAGAACTTTCATCAGCAAATCAGGCAAATCTTTGCTTCAGCAGGTTTCAGATCCTTTGGCAATGAGATTGGGTATCTCTCCAGGAGTTCCATTGTAGAGGCTCCTGCTCATGGATAGAATGCAGCCCTCAGAGCTGATCTCTTTAGCATGTTCTTAAATATGCCATTCCATATGTTGACCAGTCTGTTACAGTTCCTTGGGTGGTCGAATTACAGAGGTTCTACTATATTTTACATGTTTATGAGGCACCCGGGGCATTCTGTTACATGCATAGAATGAAAAAATGATGGAATCATGGCGTGTGAGATTTCTATCTATCACTTTGAGTATTTATTATTTCTATGTGTTGGGAACAGTATAAGCTCTCTCTTCTAGCTGCTGTGAAATATACAATACATTGTTGTTAAGTAGCTCTACTCTGCTATTGAACAAGAGTACGTACATCTTTTATCTATCTGTTTGCTAACCCACCTCTCTTCGCCCTTCTCAGCTTCTAGCATCTATCTTCTCTCCACCTCCGTGAAGTCAACATTTTTAGCCCACAACAAATGAGTGACGTTTGTCTTTCCGTGCCTGGATTATTTCATTTAACACAATCACCTCCAGGTCCATCTATGTTGCTGCAAATTACATTATTTCATTCTTTTTATGGCTGGACAGTATTTCACTGGGTGTGTATATACATATATACACACCATGTATTCTTATCCATTCACCTGCTGATGGGCACTTAGGTTGATTCTATATCTTTGCTGTTATCAATAATGTTACAATAATCATGTGGGAGTATTTATGTCTTTGATATATTGGTTTCTTTTCATTCAGATAAATACTCAGTAGTGGGATTGCTGGATCCGATGATAGTTCTATTTTTAGTTTTTGAGACTCTCTGCATTGTTTTTCCCTAGTGGCCACACTAATTTACATTCTTGCCAACATTGTATGAGTTTTCTTGTCTCCACATGGTCTCCGGCATCTGTTATTGCCTTTTTAATGACAGTCATTTTAACTAGAGTAAGATATTTCGTTGTAGTTTTGTTTGCATTTCCCTGGTAATTAGCCATGTTGAGCATTTTGGAATTTGTTTTGATATCACTCAGGACATCGCAGATAACTCAAGCCTCAAATTATTGTAGGTAACTCAGCACAATCCGACATTTTTTGTGTGTGAGGGCTGTTTCTTACAAGAGCCAAAAGTGTGCCAGCACCTGTCTCTCACATGGGCTACTTTGAGATACAGCATCAGGGAATCTGAAAGTCTAGCAATCATTTTTAAGTGATTGAAATCAACTTTTTTGGGGGGCTCAAATCTCTGTATGATTTAGAAGTGAACTCCTCTAAAAGTACCAGTTATGTCAGGACCATAAGATCTCAGTGGGACAGCTTAGGCTACCTTCTGTTTTGGACCCCATTCAAATCCATTACTTTTTAAAGGTACTTTGTATATTTTGGGTCAACTGGATTCCCAAGTACAGTGTATGTGAGCTCCAGAATCCAAACAACCTTTGAGGCCTTGTGCCTATTATTAGAGAAGATTTGTTGCGATAGCAGTTTTTTTGGTTACTTTTTATGAAATACCTCTAATGGGCTCAGATTATTCCCAGAAAAAAGAGTAACTAAACTGGGTCCTGAGCATCTGGCAGATTATTCCGGCATTGCTGCTGGGCCTTCCCATTGCAAGTTCAGTTTTTATGTCCTTCCTCCTTTCACTCTCGATTTACTTTCTGACAGGAACAGTAACAATATACAGTTTTATCAAATTCTATGAATTAACAAGATTTTGAAAATGAAGAGACCAAATCTTGTGTTGTAGGGCAGTAACTAAATCCTGGAAAATGTGTATAATTTTAGAGGAAAATTGTAAAGAAAAAAGTTTGTGTAACAAGTGTCTCCGATCCGCTGCAAGGGCTTGACACTTTTCCAAGACTCTCGGCCTGTCACACATACTGTCACTACTGCCTGCCGGACTTCCCCATAGTTTTTACCATGTTCGGCACAACAAAGACTTTGGAAAAATGTTTTACTTAGCTCTGGGTTTTTCTCACAAGGAAGGCAGGACTAAGACGGAGAGAATTGGTGGGGTGAGCATGCCGACTCCCACAGCTGTTAATTAGGACCGAGATTTCTCATTGCCCTCCGGAGATGGTGCAGTCTGGCATTTACTGCAGAATAGGACGGTTGTAATTCCTCCCCGTAGCAGATCCAGTGAAAACTCGACAAAGGGCAGCTATCACCAACATTCAGCTGGATCTTCTGTTCTTGCTTCACATTCTTTCCAGTTATACGTTCAAGCAAAGAGGACAGCACCCTGTCTCTCCTTTCTGTGCTCCTGTCTGGGGTTTTACCAGGACTTCAGGACTACCCTCTATCCCAGCATCTCTCTATACCTCCCCCCCCCCACGTTTAGCTTCCTTGCTGGCTTCTTAATATTTTCTACTTGTCCCCACAAATATTCTAAAGTGTGGGTCACCAGTGTCTACTTATATCAAACAGTTTTGTGCCCCACGCCTAGAATATTCTACTTTCACCAAATGCCTTGGAACGTCCTCTGTGAGGTAAGCCAAGATGTCCCAGCCTTCACGTCAATCCTCAGTGGTTTCTGTTTGTCAGTCCAACACCCTGAGTTAGCACTTCTTAGTCCTGCTCCCCGACAGACAGCCTCCTTGGGTTTAAATTCCCTCAGGCTGGGTTACGGCGAGCACAGCTCACGGGATTCGTGCTGACAAATGTGGAGCACATTTCCCTCTTCCCTCCTAGAGATAAGGAGCTGGAAAATCTTTTGAGAGAATTTAGTAAATTTCTTCTCTTTTCATCCTTTGCCTTAACAGCACCTAAGATCAGTTCTGAATGATTCACCCTTTCCTTCGGCTACACCACGCCCACCTGCCTTTCCTCAACTGCCCATTTTACCAGTTTTGCAGGAGCTAAATCGATGTAACTCGGCCGCCCGGGCATCAAATCCTCATCAGAACCTCCTCTCCACTCAAGATCTCCACTCAAGACCACTTCTGACACCATTCTCTAGCACCACAGTTGTCTTCATCTGGCAAGCTGATTCGGAGACACAGGCAGGCTATTTTTTTTGTTTTTTTGTTTTTTTTTTTTTTTGCAGTTTTTGGCCGAGGCCGAGCTTGAACCCACCACCCCCGGTATATGGGGCCGATGAGAGCCACAGGCACCCCTGACACAGGCAGGCTTTAACATAATACCATGTTATTAGCCATTTGGAAGGATATAAGGCAGGGCGTGCAGCAGGTATGGAGTCTTCATCTCATCCTCATCTCATCTCAGTAACTACTGACTATACAAAAGTACATAAATCAGAAAGCTTCTTTTGCCCCGTCACTCACACATACACATTTTCATGCCACAAATGAAAGCCAAGATGCATGGATGACCTTGACCCATGGAAGCCACAGCCTCTATTTCCCATAACTTTTTATTCCACAGTTATCACATACTCTCAGTGCCCACGCCCGGGTCAATTCACAGCCCCTTAATCTGAGACAGATGTTGTGTTCCATTAAGCAAATGAGGCAGTCAAAATACTTCTCATTTATCTTGTATCCACTGTTTCCAAGGAAACAGTCCTATGAGAATCTAAGACTTTGTGAAGCATTTCTGATATGCAGGTCTGAGAGTAACCCTTCACTCACAAAAACTTTATACATATAAATGTGTATATACATATAATTACATGTTAATGCGCTATTCCTCTTACATTTTCATTTACCTCATTTTTTATTACCTGGTTCCTTTCATTTCTCCTTTTTAATTTGTGAAATGGGACACATACATAAAAGTACATAAAATGTTAATCTAGAGTACAATGCAATGACTATGATTTTAATCTGAATATTCATAACCAATCCCTTATGTTGAGAAACTGCACATTACCAGCATCTCCAAACTCTTCAGATCCTCACTTCCCAGAGTAAGTCCTCTTAACATTCCCTAGTCCTATACTCGTGTTTGATTTTTATAATAATCGCAATTTTGTGTTTATTTACAGTTTTATCACTAAGCACACATTGCTAAGTCATAGTTAAGTTTTTCCTGTCAACAATTTTATATAAATGTTGTAGGTAGATTTTGTCTTGCCTTTTTTATTTTTGCTCAATACTATCTTTCTAAGATTTAACTATGTTTTATGCCATTTGCTTATCTTCATTGCTATGTAGTATTCCATTATATAAAAATACATCACAATTTATTTTAGTCTTGTATTAACAGATTTGGGTTTTTTTTTCAAATGGGGTAACACAAACAATACTTCTCTTGTAATATTCTTTGCACTCTTCTAGCATAGAAGTATTATCATTTTGGGGAGGAAGGCCAAACGGATGACTAGGGAGAGGAAGTGTAATTGACTCAGTCTCATTCAGCTGGTGGAGGGGCTTTAAACCCAGCTCTCTGGGACTCCAGACTCTGTGTTCTTGATTTCCTCACTAGCTTCCTGCAGTAAGAGATATGAGAGTGAACTGAAATAGTAACAACTGAGACGAAGAAAATGAACACATTCAACCAAGTCTAAGAACACAGATTCACTATGATTTGGCAATTAATTTGAGGTAGTTGTTGAAGGAGATGGAAAAATCAGTGGTAGCATCATTCATTCGTTGAGGCAAGAATGGGTGGTTGATTGTGCCATTTACTGAAATATAAACTACAGAAAAAAGACCAGTGCTGGCAGATGTAGAATTTAGTTTTGACTTGAATATACTGCATTTGATACTGGCAAGGAACCCTGGTGACATAGAAATAACTTTTACTAAGAACTTACAAATTGACAAGAATTAGTCTACACTTTTTAGATGCATTAATCGTTTGAGTCTCACAGCAAACCTATAAGTAGAACCTACCTATTATTGCACCCATTTCATTGGTGAGGAAACTGAGGCAAAGAGAGAATCAGTTTCCCAGTGTCAAAAGCTGGTTGATGAGCCAGGCAGGCAGCTGCTTCTTGAGCCCATGTTCTTAAGCATGTACATCTTATGTTTGCTGATGAAGGTCATGGAATATCAAGAGCTAATGATACAGATCTCAAGCTTAGGGAAGAGATCCAGGCTGGATCTATGAATCTGAAATTGTCAGTGGTTCTCAGTTGGTGGTAATTTTGCACTCCCTGTCCCCCCCACCCAGGAAACATTTGACAATGTTTGTAGACATTTGCGCTTTTCGTGACTGGGGGTGGATATGTTGCCAGTGGCTAGATGTCAGGGGCGCTGCTAACACACCACAGTGCACAGGACAGTCCCTCATTACAAAAAATTACCCTGTTCAAAATGTCATTGGTACCAAGGTTGAGAAACCTTGTCCTACACAGATCCGTCACTGGATGTAGACTCCCCAGGAAGGGAGATTGATGTGGGAAAGGAAGCTATTTAGCTAAGAGGGGTCTGCTGACAGCACTTACAGCAGCTGGGGTAATGCGTTCTTTAACTAGGAACGCAGCAGCGCCTCACAGCACCTGGCCGCAGTTAGGAGTGGGAAATGAGGAAGTCTGGCAGACGGATCCCCCACACTTAGGGAGCTCCCTTTCCACCACCTGCTGCAATCAACAGTGCTGGTTCTTTTTCTGAAATTCAGATACTTTAACATCTTGGGGCTTTGCTGACCCTGGAAAGAGAGCCCCTCCCAGGGTTAGCTATTACCTAGAGAGCAAAAGACTAGCTCAGGAATGTGCCTTTCATATGCAAACCGAGGATCCAAGTCCACACTGTCAGGCTCTCACACTCAGGCCCCTCCCACTCTACACAATCCAGACAGAGAAACCAGACAACTCTGGACAGGTCCTCTGCCCTAGAAGCTGAAATTATTTAAACTAGCCCATCCAGTTTGCCTTGCCGCAATAAAGGCTCTTGGACACGTTCTTCCCCCCAACCCCGCTCCTGCTGAGCCTAGAGCTTCTCCCTGTTGGAACTATGGGTAACAAACTGCCTTCACAATGGCAATTGTCTCCTGTTGTGTTGGCCTCACACTACTTGCATAATAATAAAACTTACATCTTAAAACAGCTAGATGATTTGAACGAATAATTTATTTTTGTTCAGTTATTTTCCTTATATTTTTTCTTTTATTTTCTTTCTTGTCTTTCATACTAAAAATACACCAAAAAAACAAAAAACACCCTGCACACGCTTTGGCTGCAGAATGAGTGCCAGATTTTTACTACATCTATCCACACTTTTAATATCTGCTTATGCTCTATGAGAAAAAAGCATGTCCGCATTTAGTATTTGGTCCTAAACATTACTGCCTTTGTATATTTACTTTCAAAATATTGCTAACACCTCCCACCTCCCTGGTTTTGAGCCAGAAGGTTTTTAAGGACATAAAGCTTCTATCAAATGCGTAATAAAGTATTATCATTTGTATTGTTTTGTAAATAGTCAGTAATCCCCCTTGATTTAAGTTAATGAGCCACATATTATTTATTTCCAACTAATTAATTTTCAGTTTTTGTTATTAATGACTGTTTTATATTGTGATCTAATAACATGGCATGTATAATTTCAGCTCTCTTAGTAATTGATCTATCTTTGTGGTCTGTTAGATGGCCAGTTTTGTGAAAGAGCCATTGGCTTTTATAAGAAAGTGCAGATGCTATTTATTTGGAACATATCTAACCTCTTTTTAAAATAAATTATAAATGCGAATGTTACATAACTTTTATACATTTACTTTTTTCTCACATACTTCTTCAAAATCGAAGAGCTACATCTTCAAAGCTGTATTTTTTTTATTTCTAACTTTTCTGTAGATACAGCATTGTCATATAAATGTTTATGATTCTATTTTCATTGTGAATGTCTTATTTTTCAATATCAAATGACAGTCATTTTTTTCTGATTGCATGATGATTTATTTGCCTTAAAATCTGATATAGCTGGTTTTAATATTAGACTCTTGTTTGCCTTACATGATAAATCTCTGCCAGCCTATTTTTTTTTTTTAAGTTTTCTTTCCTTTTGCTTTTTTTTTTTTAAGCCTTTCTAGGTCATATTCTCCTAGGTATGTCTCTTGGAAATACCACGTAATTGCACTTGGTCTTCAAATAGGAAAGTTTAACCCATTCAATTCAAATCTTCGAGCTTGTTATGCCTGGAAAGCTTATTCATTTGCCCTTTCAGTTTCAACTGTCTTGCTTTTTTATTATTTTTTAGTGCTACTTTATTCTTCTGTCTCTCTTATCGGATTCTTCGTGGAATATAATTTTATTTTCATTATTGCTAGAGCTTTGTAAAATGTGCATCTTATTTTAAAATTTTACAGATACATGCAAGTCAAAAATAAATTCCAGTGATCAATTTCACACAGTGCTCTGATGCCCCCCAATATAATTCTGAATATTCACTTTATTTTACTTTGCCTCCTTTATCCCTCATTCACTTCTTATTTGGACGAAAGGAGGCAGATATATCTGGGATTTGAGGTCTGGTTTAATACATATTTTTTTACATGTTATAGTTCTGCCTCAAAAATTACTTCTGTATTTTATTTCATAACCTATTTATAACATTGAATTCAACTTACTCTGTTTCAGTGTTTTCAATGCCTAACATCAGGCATTCTTTAATTTTTTATTTGAATTCATCTCTTACCTAAATTTATGAACATCTTCAAGTAATTTTTCCCCTAAAGAGTCCTTGATACTTTATTTTTATTTTCATTTTTATCTTCCTCTCAATAAATATCTTCCCTTTGTCAGCTTATTGACATGTCATTTCATATTTTTACCTTTTCCACTAGAGATTATATATTTTTTACAATTGCATTCAGGACTTAAGCAGATACTTTAAAAATATGCTTCAATTCCTGATAATAAAGCTTTCCACGAGTTATGTTTGTCCTTGCCACTTAAATGCTGTTGTATTTCTTTTATGTAGCATTTGTTAATACACTCAAATATTAACAAATATCCAAATTTATGGATATGCAGAGCTTCTGTCAAACTTTCTTATGTCCAGAAGACATGCATCTTTTGTGGATATCTGGTTGTGTTTTGAAAAGTATAATTTATACCCTGATGATTGGAAATACTCTGGATTTTCACCTGCTAGTCACGATGGGAGGGAGATGGCAGCGACCTGAACACGGAACCCTGTGGCTCTTCCCATCACGATACCGCCCATGCTACTGCCATGTCCTCAAGCAGCGAGCACCAGTGCCCTCCAAGTCTGTCACTGGCAGGACAATCACAATGATAATTGTATTTCCTAAGGGAACAGACAGAGCTAAAATGGGAGAAATTAGAGGATAAGGTGGTCTTAGGCTAGGAAACAGCCCTGAGCTCCACATTAGAGGATACGAAGTTTAGTGCTGTGGTTGGTAAAGACATTGGACATCGAGGCCAAGAGCTGTCTGTGGAAGAACAACAGACACTAGTGCCCTTTAGGCTTACGTTCATTACAGAGCCAAAGTGAGTGTCGGCGTCACCTTATTATTTATATGTCCTATTTCAGTTCAAAGAAGCTTGTGGTTTCTGTGGATAACATCGGTAGTCTTGATTTGGGGCATAGGGAAAGTTCATGGTCTAATCCTTTTACAGGTATTACAGTGGGAAGCTGGGAAGCACGTGGCCGTGCGCTGCTAAGTGATCCTGTTCTGGTCACTTTAGCATGTGGCACGCCTCTTAACACTTGTTAGGCTTCTTCCATAACATGCATTGCGGTCTCACCATCCGGTGATTTAAAACAGGGTGTATTTTTCACCTGCAGTTATCCTCCCAGCCTGTTTCCTGTTTTCCCACAGTGGGTGTTTTCGAACGCCTACCCACAGCCCAGAAGGTTCTTAGAAAACCTTTATCTACTGAATTCTACCCAGCCCAACCTTCTAAAACTGAGCACGGTCACCTTGCCACTGATCTTCAAATGGTTTCAAAATTTTTGCCTTGGTTTAGGCTGGGGATGGTGGCTCACACCTGTAAACTTGGCACTTGGGGGGGCTGAGGTGGGAGGATCACTTGAGGCCAGAAGTTTGAGACCAACATGGGGAGACCCCATTGAAAGAGAGGCACTTCCACCGGCAGAGATCTCAGACCACTGAGGCTTGTATGAAAGGTCTTTATTGGTGGGAGGAGGGAGGCTGCAGAGCAGCACCAAGGAGGAGAGAAAAGAGAAAAGAGGAGAGAAAAGAGGGGAGAGAGATAAGGAGAGAGTGGGGAAGAGAAGAGAGAGAGAGAGTAGAGAAGAGCGAGGAGGATGGCGGGAGAGAGAGAGAGAGAAGGCGTGGCAACATATTATATAGGGAAGATTTAGAATGGTGACAGGCTGGTGGGATAACCAATAAGGAGTTATTCCTCCAGCAGAAAGAGCCATTAGGGGCGGGCAGCGGGAAATTGGAACCGGGTGATGAGGTAAGCAGGCCACTCCCTGTGCTAGGGAGGAGTTGTAACTTTAAGGGCAGGAAGGGGCTTTGGGGGGGAAGGGGCTTTCTGAGGCAGTAATCTAACACCCATCTCTACAAAATATTTGAAAATTAGCCAGTACACTCCAGCTTGGGCAACAGAGTGAGAGCCTGCCTCAAAAACAAAAATAGAACAAACAACAACAACAAAATACCAAACAACAGAGTCATATGGATGGTAAGAAGAAAATTTTTTTTTAAAAGAAAACTGCCTTGGTTACATTCTCACGTGTAGCTCTGAAGATGGGGCCACTGCCTTTCCTTCTGGGGATTCTAATCCCTCTCCTGGTTACCTGCTTAGTGCTCAGATCCTCTGGGCTTCCCCACCTCCTGCAACAAAGAAAGGGACTGAGAAGTCGAAGCCTGACGCACAGTCTGAGGTCGTCAGAAGCCCCTCTCTGTCCCCTGGCTGGGATTCCTCAGTGTGTCCCTCTAGGGAGGTTCCTTCTCACAACACAGCTTCCCAACTAACATGCGCTGTGGTCTCTTTTCAATGCTGTGCTCCACATCCTGAAATAACTTTTCCTAACTTCCAACAGTAAGTTCTAGTTCACCATTACGATCCCACCCACCTCTAGGTCAAAGTTCTTCCTGAATTATCTAAACCCTTATTTGCGAGCCCATACCTGATCCTATTTGGAAAAAAAAAGAAAAAGAAAATGCCAGAGAAGGAAGATAGTTTCATCTTTGGGTTACATCGGGCACTTTCTTTTCTCTTATTCCATCCAGCTGCCCCTATAGCAAATCTCTCACTGACATAAGTAATTTCGCATCCAAAATTTATTTTAAAACTAACTAATTTCCCCACATTTCATCGGAAGATCCTATTTCAAGTCACCATTATCCTTTACCCAGAAGAAAAAGCTTCCAAGACCCTTCCCACGTTTATTCTGCTTCTGCTGCCGCCCCTTCCCACGGTTCAGCCAAGGGGATCACGTGGCTCCGACTTACAACCCTGAGGCTGCCGTGCTCTGACTCAGGCTCTCAGCTCCAGCTTCCTTTCCAACGTGTCTCCTTCTCTTATTATGCTCCACCCGCTGGACTTCTCCCTTCCAGGATTTTGAAGGTACTGTGTATACTCTCTTCTGCTGGGAACCCTCTCGCTGTCATTCTGACAGGTAAATGCCAGTGAGTGCACGCTTCCCTGCTCAGTGTCCTCTCAAATCGGACACCCTCAGAAAGAGCCTCCCTGAACTCCCTGGTGGTTCCTCTGTTTTACTCTCTTGTACTTTTTATTGGCAGCATTCCTAACTTTTGCAAAAGGTGTATTTGTTTGGATACTTGTCCGATGTTCGTTTGCTCTGAGTCTGTAAACTTCCTGTGGTGTCTACTTGGGTCATCTCTTCCTGACGAGGGCCTTACAGGGTCCCACATAAGCAAAGAATCCAGCCGTATTCGATCAATAAAGAAACACTTCAGGTGAAAATGAAATGGAAATGAAATGTCGGTGATTTACATCAGTGTTAAATATGTCTTAATAAATTACATGCTTAGTAGTGACAATGAAAGATATTTTGTGAAAATGATGTTGGTCTACGAGAAAACCTTTCGGTATTTTCTTCACATACAGAAACAAAAGAGGGATATAGTTCAGCAAATGGAAACAATTTAGTGACAAGTAGTAGGTCAGTTTAAGACAAATCTCAGTTCTGGAGATACATCAAAACTCTTTGAACCATTTCTTAATTGTTCATATAAATATGTATTTGAGGATGGAAGAGTGCAACCATTATTTTTATTTCTTTATAGCTAATGATGAAGTAGATCAAAAATATTGTTTTCCAAAATTCATGTGGTAGGTAAGAATACAGGTAAGTTTCTTAACTTTCCGTCCTAAATTTTGTCTTCAAAACTGCTGATAAAGCAGGTTTCTGCACTTCTCAACCCTCACCTGATTCTGTGCACCCAATTCTCCTTTTGCCCCCCACCCCCCACTGCGCCTTCTGCAAAGACCCAAGGGTCATGTCTGTAAGGGCACATGAGTTGTCTGAAGTCGCCTGCCCTCGTGAGACCTGAGGACGACCCTTGGTTAGTCCTCTGTAATTTTCCTTTCGCTGCCCGTAGATTCTTGTCTATAACCCTGTAAGGTGCAGTTCTCAGAAGTTAATATAAAAGACTACTTGAAGGATTTAATAATGGTTTAGTAAAAATACATATTTCTTGGTCTTACCCAAAAAAATTAGACTTGGTCATTCTGAACCAAATCCTGATTATCTGAATTTTTGAAAATCACAGCAGCTTCTGTTTGTGCTGATGATCTGCAGAAAACACATTTAAACAATGAGCAGCCGTTTTATTCTTCTTGCATCTGGCCGCCTACCCTCTGAAGTGGGCACAAGCATCCTGTTGCCTAACGTTATCAAATTTTGTTACTAAAGAAGCAACCTGTGGATAGGGCTAGCTTTAATTAAAAGAAACAATGCTTTCCACAAATCGTTACTTATTAATCTAGTATTACTTCTGACAACTTATAACATTTTTCAGTTAATGTGGGATTTGGTTTTGTTCCAAACCACTTTATTGAGATACAATTGACAAGCAAAAAGGTATACCTATTGGTGGCACCTGTGGCTCAAAGGAGTAGGGTGCCAGCTCCGGAGGTGGTGGGTTCAAACCCAGCCCCGGGCAAAAACTGCAATCAATCAATCAATCAATCAATAAATAAATAAAATTTTAGAAAGGGTATACCTAGTTCAGGTATACAACTCTATGATTTGGGGGCTGCATATACATTTGTAATACCACCACCACAAGGCTATAGACACAGTCATCACTTCCAAAAGTTCCCTCCCACCCTCTTTATTTTATTTTTTGTAATTGTGTGTGTGTTAAGAAGACTTAACACGAGACCTACTGTCTCAGAAAATTTTAAGGATACGACAGTATTGTTAGCTAGTGGTACTACGTTGCATAGATCTTCAGAACTTATCTTGCATACTGAAACTTTCAGTTGAAGTTTAAAAATGCAAAAATTCTTTAATTCTTTCATTTTATCCTATTAATGTAATGAAAACAGAAGGTATGGATTCAGCTTTTTAATTTTTTTTTAAATTTTTCTTATTTTACTTCTTTGGTAGTACAAAAATGTTGCCAAAGAGGGCAAAAATATGATTTAATAAAACTTGAAATGAATCCAGCAAGAGTAAGAATACAATAATTTGGTTTTTAAAGTAAGTTTTAATGGTTCAGATATACAGATAAAAATAGTATTATGATGCTCTTCAATTTGACTACCATGTTGCCCTGGATTACCTTCAAGAAACTCCTTTTCAATCAAAAATGATGACAGAAATGTTATATTTTGCATCAGACATGACTAAAATATCTCTACTCATCAAACTTCTGAGAGTCAAAGTGCAGGTGGTCCTGCATTTATTTTAGTTGTCTGCTGTTTTTCTCCATTTGAAATATCTTTCAAGTAAAACAACTTAAAAAATATCAGGAAGTAATTTATTGGAAATCATTTATTCATTTTAATCAACATAAAGATTTAACTCACTGACTATAGTACATCATCTGAATTCAGCTACACTCTGTGTATTCCCTTTTTTGATGAAAGACTAAAATTTTCTGTGGTTCATTTGGTGTTGTATGGTTTCCTTTCTTTTTAATTAAATTTGAATCCAAATAAATTATTATTTTTCACATTAAGTATCATAGTTTACTCTAATTTAAGACATAATACCTTATGTTTATATCTCAGAATCATGTACAGTCTGATATAATTTTCATATTTCACAAAATTCTTATAAATTCTACTACATTTATGTTTTATAAAAATGAAATCAAACTATTTCTCTAATCATCTATATCAAAACTGAGACAAGTCTATATTTATTTGTTTCTTCTTAAGATGAGGAAACCAGTAGGCTTTTACCTCCACTTTCCAATTTTTAGTTTTATAATTTGCATGTTTGAAACAACATAACTTTTTAATATCATTAATGATTAACAAATTTTTATACACATTTCCTTGTTTTATACACAATTACAATTAGCTTTGCTATTACTTATTTAAATATTGAATGATCACAGTTATTATTAAATGGCCTGATTCTTTGTGTGTGTTTTTATATTTTATTAGTTTCAATATTAACTTCTTCATTTTAATAAATGGCCCAATTCTTTTTAGTTCAAAATGAATTATTTTTCTGATTTTAATAGAAATAAAGCTCATTGTTAAAAGGAAGAGTATCTAAATATGTAACAAACAAAATAAAAATTTTCCATGGTGCCAGGACAAAGTGCCGGGGTCTCATCCTGGGGGCAGAGTCCTTTAAGACCTATGCAACTGGCAGCTGTCAACTGAAGAAAAGTAAAGTTAGAAGGTGCGAGAGATTAAGAGACAAGACACACAGAGTAAGAGTTTTCAAATGTGGGAAACACAGGGGACCATTACTAGCTTATGGGACTCACAGCAAATGGCCCTGAATGTTTTTTCTACTCAGCTTTTATTTTATTTTATTTTATTTTTGAGACAGAGCCTCAAGCTGTCCCCCTGGGTAGAGTGCCCTTGCATTACAGCTCACAGCAACCTCCAACTCCTGG
>NW_003852537.1:3720948-3746117 GCF_000181295.1 Otolemur garnettii | reverse complement strand
ATTTTTTGGTTGCAGCCGTCATTGTTGTTTGGCGGGTCTGGGCTGGGGATTCGAACCTGCCACCTTAGGTGTACGTGGCAGGCGCCTTAGCCGGTTGAGCTATAGGTGCCGAGCCTACTCAGCTTTTATTGAAGGCTATTATCTCATTTAGCCCAGAGGGAAACTGAAGAAGGAAACAAAAACATCAGCAGTTTCTCGGAGTAAGCATGTTAGTTCTTATTCTATCTATCATCATTAACTTTAAGGGTCTGAGCAGCCTTAAGAAATCTGAAACCTGAACCTTGTGTGGGGGCAGCCTCCTATCTGTGGTCTCATACACAGGTTCCTTGGGGGAGGTTAATCCCCCCCACTAATTCACTGTGGAGTAGATGCCTCGACAGAATCAGTGGGAAAGAGGAAATTTCCTCTTATCTCCACCTAAAGGCATCTTCCTCTGTGATAAGGATATAAGTCCTCCTGCCCATATTTCAGGGCTCCAGCTATTCTCTTGATCTCTGTCCTGGCCATAATATAAATCCCCACAATGGGTATTTGCTTTAACTATTGACTGGACAGGGCACAGACATGTTCCATGTCAGGCCTTGCTATAGCCTCCTCTATGGCCATTGTGTTCACAGACCCAGCAGGGATGTTTGCAAGCTGTATCTCCTATAGACCAGGCTTCTAGCAAAAGCAGGAACTGCTCAGATAAGGGATTTAGCTGCTGGTTTTAAAGTAAACTACCTAAACTGTTTTTATTCCACTTTGCTCAGCTTATTTCTGTGTTTTTCTCTTTTTCTGGGGGTGTTTTCCCTTGCCCAAGAATGGAGTCTTCAGACCCTATTCTGCCTGCAGAAAACTCTGTATTTTTCTTCTCATATGATTTATACATGTATTTTAAAAGTTTTCTATGTGTACCTGTAGTATTTTACTCTTTCCTATTATATAGTCTACTTTTCAGTTAACAAAAAATCGTGGGTTTCCATATCACTACACTGTACATCCGTATATCACATGTATGTATGTTTATATATAAGTTATGTAACATTTGAAATTGAAATAAAATATGTAACTACATAAATGCGTCCTTCAATTTACAATTGATTTTCATGGACATTTTCTTCTATTTTAAACAATGCTGTGAATCCTTATTTTTACATATAAGTTCAATTAATTCCTATAGATCCAACTCTACAGCAAAAATTGCTAAAGCAAAGACATTTGTTTTAAACTTTGACATGTGATTCTACAGCGTTGGCAAATGGTTGACCTAAAACTGTATGAGAGTGTTCCTTTATTAACATTCTCGGTATTGTATAACAGCATCAGGATTTTTTTAAACTTTTCAACCTGAAAACAATTTGAAAAATCAGGTTTTCATTTATGTTTCACTGAGTATATGTGATTAGGCCAGACTGGCTACATAATTTGCAAGATCTAGTGTAACATGAAAAGCCAGGGCTCTTTGGTTCAGAAATGATCAAAAACCTCGAGACTGTGACAGGAGAACATTAAAGCAAGCCTGAGGCCTTCGTTAACTAGAGTCCTCATGTGACTTTACAGGGCACACATGCATGAAGCTGGCCCAAGTTTAGCTTTTTAAATGTATATTAGCCCTTTGAATTTGATTTCCAGCTACTGTGTATGAGTTTTTTCACTCACTTAAAAAATTCAGATGATTGCCTAATTAATTAAAGTATTTCATTTAATTAATTAAAATTTTAGTATATCTTTTCATTGATTTGTTAAGAACTCTGTACCTAGCTCCACAACCAAATTATGCAAACACTAATCCAATTTTAATTATATTTTTATGAGGCCTTTGGTTTCACATTTAAATATTTGACCTAATTACAATGTTTTTCCTTGAGGTCAGATCATAACTACATTTTTCCCCTAAACTGGTTATTCAATTGACTTAACATCATTTATCTTGTAATCTATATTTTCCCCTGTGATTAAAAATGCTACAGTTTTCTGGCACCCATAGAAACATAGGAATCAATCTCGTCTATGCAAATTCATTGTTCTAACTGGCTGATCTTTCCCCCAAACCATACTATTTTAATTATTGCAGTTCTGTGATTCTACTCCTTCCTTTAGAGTTTTTCTTGTGCTTTTTTACCAGTTAATTTTCTAATCTATAATTTTGAACTGTTTCATCAAGTTATGAAATGGAGCCCTGGGGACTTTGATTGTGAAAGTAATGAATACATTGACACATCTGGGTACATTGATGTCTGTAAACATCAATTTTTCATACTTAAAAACAAAATTTTAACCTTTATTTGTCTAAGTCATTCTTCATGTTCTCTGGTAGAATATAAGATTTATAAATATGAATTCTACACATCTTTTTAGGTTTAGTCTGCTTTTGGAGTTGATCTACTCAATGAAAAACACCTGTTAACTGTGGGCTGGTCACTGTACTGTCTGCTTCCTGAGATCTGCTTTCCAGTTTCCTGCGCTGCTCTATCTGTAGGAACAGGTCCTCTGTGGACTGAATGAAACGAGTTCCTTTGATTTCTGGCTTCCATTTGAGTTCAATCAATGGAAAACATTAGCACAAAATTGGAGGGTGGAGGGAGAGTGAGGTTCAGTGAAGGACTGAATTAGTCCAGAGGAATATATGTTTATCTTTCATTATCTTGCCAGCCAAGGCAGATGCCATTGCAGTTTGCAGAGAAATGACTTATGTGTTACAAGAATTGTGCTGAACTCTCCGTAAGTCCTATGAACTGGGGCATATTTGATCATCCACTTAGAACTTAAGTTAAAAGGTACATATAAATACATAATAAAAGATTTTATTACATATTTAATTGTTCAGTGCCTGAAAACATAGTAGTGAGACCTGCTATCTCAGACTATCAGAGCAAAAGGATTTTTCTATTAAAGTTATTTCATCAGATACTACATTCATTACTTGTTGGAAAAATATGTAATAATACTGATTATTACAATAATCAATAATAATATTGGTACGAATTTACCACATTGGTAAGAATTCTTAAGAAATCCTAAAGTTAAAAACATTCAGCTTGGGCATCAAGAATGTCTTCTCGAAAGAAGTAATATCTAAGCTCAGAGCTAAAGCTTGAATAGTAATTAGCAAAAGGGAGAATGTTCTAGGTAGAGGCAACAGTAGTGTGGAAGGAACATATAACACGGCAGCACATAGGCAAGCCTAGTAGTAGAACATAGTTCACTATAGCTAGAGCAAAGAGCGTTTGGGAGTTTTGAGACTGAAAGGGTAATCAATCACCAGCCAAATCCTTAAGGGTTCTGTAAATTGTGTTAAAGAGTTTGTGTGTTATCTGGAGAGACAAAGAATGTATAGAGGGCTTATAAGGATAGGGATTACATCAGGCGTCCTCAAACTACGGCCCGTGGGCCACATGCAGGCCACCTAGGACATTTGTCGGGCTTGCCAGGTGTTTTGCCGCCACTGCCTGTCCTGCTCAGCTGCCAACTAGTCCCAGGTCCCACAGTCCGGCCCTCCAACAGTCCGAGGGACAATGAACTGGCCCCCTGTTTAAAAGGTTTGAGGACCCGTGGATTACATGATCAATTAGAATTTTAGAAAGATCATTCTAACTGCAGCGTAGAGAACAAAGGCTGGTGAAATATCAAGTAGAATTAAATGAGAGATGATAAAAATCTTTCATTGCAGTGGTGACATTAGAGATAAGAAAATGTTAACATAATATATACTTTGGAAATTTAGTAACTGATTGGAGCCTGAGAAGAAAAAGCAGACAAAGATTTATGGAGTGAGCAATGGGACACATAAGGATCCCTTACACCAAGATACACAATGGAAGAAGAGGAACAGGTCTAGAGAAAAACTGGAGTTCAATTTGGGCATGTTGCCTTTGAGTTTTCTGTGATATTTATAAACATAAATAATAAATGAGGAGTTAATGTTCTGGAGGTTATGAGAAAAATCTGAACTGGAAAACTTGCTATTAGTAATTCTCAGGACACTGATGGTTACTGAGACATCCAGCTGAGACTGCCAGCAGCGAGTACATAATACAATATTATGTACTCTTGTTCAACTTTAAGCTTTCTTTTTTATACTCTTGCAGCTTTCTCTAGTTCTTATTTAGTTCTTTTCCAGATGGAAAAGAATCTGACCAAGAAAAAGAGGCCCACAGGGGACTGTGTGGTCATCAGAAAGCAGGAGGTGCAGCATTGGGACTGAAGGCTAATGTGTTTTGAGCAGGGGTGTGCACCAAGCATTGAGTGAAGAAGGCACTTTACATGGATTGCCTGAGATCAAATCGCACCAAATTGGAAAATGTGGGGTTAAGAAACCAGAGAGAAAAAGTGTTCAAGGCAAAGAGCTGATGGTAGAGGTGAATGTAACCAAGACAACAAGTGTGGTGTTACCTGAGACGTGTTTATTGTTTATTGGTCTCTCTCACTGTAGAACGTGAGGAAAGCAATTTTTAAGGGCTGTCGGCAGCAGTAAACAATTGCGTGTAGATATGTGAGGAAAGGGAGGGTGGGGAAATGTCTCCCGTGCCTCCCTGGAAACTTCATCATTCCATCTATCCAGAGTAGAAAGCCTGCAGCCAATGCTGTTTTCTGATCTCTCATTTGTCCTCTGCTGTTAATTGTAATTGCATGATGCCTCTTGCTTCTCTCTGGCTCCTCCTGGCTGTTGTCTTTAAAAGAGCCACTCTGGTTCAACTCTAAGTTTTGTTTTGTTTTTTCATACTCTTGCAGCTTTCTCTAGTTTTTATCTAGGAAAAATCATTCCATAGCTATAATTTTTTTTTTTTTGAGACAGGGTCTCAAGCTGTGGCCCTGGGTAGAATGCCATGGTGTCATAGCTCCCAGCAACCTCCAACTCTTGAGTTTAAGTGACCCTCTTGCTTCAGTTTTTCTATTTTTAGTAGAGATGGGGTCTCACTTCTTTGGTCAGGCTGGTCTCGAACTCGTGAGCTCAAGGTATCCACCCATCTCAGCCTCCCAGAGTACTAGGATTACAGGTGAGAGCCACCCCGCCTGGCCTCCATAGCTATAATTTAAGACCCAGTTCAAGTAGAGCTTGTTAAGTAAACATATCTAATACTTTCTTACTCAAGCAATCTGCTTTTCTATGCACTCCCATAACACTTCATTGGAATGCTTTATGACGTTCTGCCTTGAGTGTGGCCATCCACATGCACGTTTTATCTCCCGTTCTAGACTGTGAACTTCATGAGGACAGAAGTCTTATTCATTCTTGTATTGTACATAGTTTCTAAAAGAGAACATCTAAATGCATATTTTTATTATACATAATTTTGAGCTACTATATATTGGACATTGGGTAAGTCTTACTTGATCTTCTAATAATTGATCTTCTAATAATCTAAATACTTGTATTGGTTCTGCATATTTTTTAGCTATTGGACCTTGAGCCAATCTTACCCAGATTTTCGGAATATTTTTTCTTCCAAAAAGTGATATTATCTCTTTGCCCACTTAATATTCAAGGTGGTTTTCAGAATTTAAGAAAAGTAATATTTTTAAAAATGCTTTCAAAATAGTAAAATGTAAACAAGTTATTATTATATTATGATTTCACTGGTGGTTGTTAGTGATAGTTGTGCTATGATGATTATTCTGTACTGAGAGCTGCCACTGTATTTAGACATGCAGTGACTCAGTCAACTACTAGTTTAAAGGTTACTTTCTTCAATTCAGAGCTTAGAACACCTGTGGTGAAGTCTGCCAATTTATTTTGATGAATAATTCAAGGAACATATATTTTACTCAGAGGCTGACTCAATTCCTAGGTGTTTATATTAGGAAATGTGGCAAGTGAATTAGATCAATTGTCTGAGCCTAACTGATGAAATTATTGGTTTTATTATTATTTTGTATTTTTAAGTACAAAATTAATGTGTGCTTATGGTACAATTAGAAACCATTTCTTACATGTGTATATTATCAATACAAAAACTAAAATTCCAGTTCCTATAACAGTTAAAGTGTTTGATATATTTCTTTCTAGAAATTTGTTCTACATACACATATTTGGTTTTTGTTGTTGATGTTGTTTTCTCCTCTCTCCATTTCCAAACACCTACGTGTGTGCACGTGTGAATGTCTATATATTCACATAATAAAATTTGCATATATATATTAAAGGTACATCTTGCTACTGTTGTAGACAAAATAATGGGCCTCCAAAGATGTTCACACACCATTTCCCATAACCTGTGACTATGTTACCTTACATGTGACTGTATTACGTGACAATGGGGCTTTGCACATATGACTATGGTTTAAGATCTTGTAATGGGTGTTATCCTGGATTATTCAGTTGAGCACAATATAATCTCATATCTTTACATGTAAAAGAGAAAAGAAGAGTGGGTCAGCTAAACGTGATATAAGAAGAACTTGATCTGGGATAGTTGACTTTGGCAGTGGAGGAAGGGGGCCACGAGCCAGATACTATCAAGGCCTCCAGTGTTTGGAAACTGCCCTCAGTTTATAGCAAGCAAATGCAAACAGACGTCAGTTATACAACTGCAAATCACTGAATTCTGCTAACAAATTAAATTGCAAGGAAACAAAATCTTCCTTAGATACTCAAATAAGCAAGGCAACCCTGCTTATTCTTTGATTCTAGCCCAGGGAAGCCCGTGTTTGACTTCTAACCAACAGAACTGTGAGATAATAAATTTGTGTTGCTTAAGCCACTAAATTTGTAGTAGCTTATTAAGTCTACAGTAGGAATATGTATACATATGTACACACACACATACACATACATTTTTATATAGCCATCTATGTGTGGGTAATATTTAGGCAACTTCATTTTTCTTAAAAATATACACAGATGTCATTTACAAAGAGAGCTCACTTATACATACAGTTTTGCAAACTATGGGTGCAATTTTACAGAAGAAATTTCTAAAAATAGAAAAACTCATGAAACTAATAGGTATACTTTATCAGATGCAGCCAAATCTTATGTGGATCTCTAATGTGTTGCATTAGGAAATGAGTGAGATTCAGAAAAAGAAGAAATAATGGCATTCAATGCTTATAAAAGTAATTTTGATTCCCAGAAAGGGCAAAGGCCATAGCACTAGGGTAACTGATAACATACAGTTTTAGCAATGATGTGTAATATGGACATTTTCACATATTATTGGTGGGAATATTAATTAGTAGAACCTGTCCACACAAGATTTTATAAGAATATCCTTTTTTCCTGGTAGATTTTCTAACTATAATGAATTGGCACTATGAAATTTATTAACTCAGAATGTATTTAAAGGCAATTTTTAAGAGAAAAGTCCCTTCATCAGAGTCCCAAGACTGGGTAGCTAATAGCACACATAACATTGGACACTTTCTATGCACAGCTGATGTTACCCACATTTATCTCTAGTACAGTTCCACTCCTCAAGCTTTTCCTGCCGTTATCACTCTTTCTGCATCATATTCAGAGAGTATGAGTTTCTAAGTAATCTAAATGAAAACAGAGAGTGGTCTCAGGATATTTTTTGAACACATAACAGCTAATATGCAGTGAATTAAGATGCATCTCCAGTCAAGTTTGACTCAGAAAAGGCTTTTAGGAAGAATTTGCTTAAGATTAAAATTGCTTCCCAAGTATTCCCAAATTCCTCCTGGATCCACCTTTAGTTTTTGAATTATGAAATATTTCTAGTGTACTAAAATAAGATTATGAAATGCATGTACCCTCCACCTAATTAAAGTTTAGTCATATTTGTCTCAGATGTAAGCTTTTTGTTTCCTTAAATAGTTTGTACATTTTCCAAAACTTTGTATGTCTAATGAGTCATTATTATTTGCATCATTGCCTTTGTAGTTGATGCTATTATTATTAATATTTTGGTTAGTGTGAGTATATTTTTGATTAATGACTCAAATTTTTAATAATTATTGGCTTCTTCAGGTTCCCTATTCTTACATCTGCTTTTACTATTTACATATTTAAAATATTTAATATCATTTCTAACTTCAAATGTGCTGATATTAAGTTATTCTTAACATTCTGTGTTGCTATTTTTTTTTTTTTTTTGAGACAGAGCCTCAAGCTGTCCCCCTGGGCAGAGTGCCATGGCATTATAGCTCACAGCAACCTCCAACTCCTGGGCTCAAGCGAGTCTCCTGCCTCCGCCTCCCAAGTAGCTGGGACCACAGGCGCCCGCCACAACGCCCGGCTATTTTTTTTGGTTGCAGCCGTCATTGTTGTTTGGCGGGTCCGGGCTGGGGATTCGAACCCGCCACCTTAGGTGTACGTGGCTGGCGCCTTAGCCGGTTGAGCTATAGGCGCCGAGCCCTGTGTTGCTATTTTAATAGCTTATGATACTTCTTTTTTTTTTTTTTTTTTGAGACAGAGTCTCATCATGTCACCTGCAGTAGAGTTCTGTAGTGTCATAGCTCACAGCAACCTCAAACTCTTGGGCTTAAGCAATTCTCTTGCGTCAGCCTCCCAAGTAGCTGGCACTACAGGCACCTGCCATAATGCCTGGCTATTTTTTTGTTGCAGTTGTTTAGTTGGCCCTGGCCAGGTTCCAACCCGCTACCTTCGGTGTATGTGGCTGCCGGTGTAACCACTGTGCTACAGAAGCCAAGCCGCTTATGATACTTCTATTACTTCTTTTCCATTTCTAATATTGTTTATTTGTTCATTTTTCTTCATGCCCTTCCTTATTCTTATAAAGCCTATTTATCTTTAATTTTTTTTTTCCAAAAAATAAAAACAAAGTCAGAGGCATGATCCTACCAGACTTCAGGCTGTATTTCAAGTGCACAGAGATCAAAACAGTATGGTACAGGCACAAAAATAAAGATATAGACATAAGGAACAGAAGAGAAAACCAAGAGTTGAAACCAATCTGTATTTGCTACTTGATCTTTGATAAACCTAACACAAGCATACAATAGGGAAAAGATCCCTATTCAACAAATGGTGCTGGAAGCCCTGGATACCCACATGGAAAAGACAAAAACTAGACCCACAACTTTCACCATTTACAAAAATTGACTCAAGATGGATAAAAGACTTAAATCTGAGACACGAAATGATAAAAATCTTGGAAGAAAGTGTAGGGTAAACTCTTGACAATGCTGGACTGGGGAAAGATTTTATGACAGAGACTTCAGCGGCCATTGCAACAAAGATAAATTAACAAATGGGACTTAATTAAGCTGAAAAGTTTCTGCACAGCTAAGGACACAACAAGTAAAGCAAAAAGACAACCTTCAGAATTGGGAAAAAGATATTTGCAGGGTATGAATCTGAGAAAGGGTTGATAACTAGGATCTACAGAGAACTCAAACAACATGAAAAAAGCCAACAATCCCTTATATCAATGGGCAAGAGAGATGAACAGAACCTTCTCTGATGAAGACAGGCTAACAAACATTTGAAAAAATGCTTATCTTCCCTGATCAACAGAGAAATGAAAATCAAAACTACTTGGAGGTATTGCCTAATCCCAGTGAGAATGGTCCACATCACAAAGTCTCAAAGTTGCAGATGCTGGCGTGGATGTGGAGAGAAGAGAACACTTTTACACTGCTGGACTGAAAACTAATACAATCTTTTTGGAAGGAAGTATGGAGAATCCTCAAAGAACTTAAAGTAGACATCACATTTGATCCTGCAATCCCCTTACTAGGAATCTACCGAGTAGAAAAAAGTCCTTTTATCATAAAAGACATTTGCACTAGACTGTTCATTGCAGTTCCATTTATAATGGCGAAAATGTAGAAACAACCTAAATGCCCACCAACCTAGGAGTGGATTAGCAAGCTGTTGTGTGTGTACACCACGGAGTACTATTCAGCCAGGATGAATAGTTAAAAAGGATGGAAACTTTACATCTTTTGTATTAACCTGGATTGAGTTGGAACACGTTCTTCTTAGTAAAACATCACAAGAATGCAGAAGCAAGAATCCTATGTACTCAATTCTAATACGAAGGCAGCAGATGATCTAATACAAGGTTGGAGGGTAAGGGAATGAAGGGTCAGGGAGAGGGGAGGAATGAGGGGGACGGGGGCCCTTGGTGTATGGAACACCTCCTGGGGCAAAAAAAAATTATAAAGTATTTGCTGTATACAGAAAAATAGAGATCCCAGCATTTAATGTTTCTGTTGATTTTAATCACATTGCTAGTTCCTGAGGAATAAATAAAATTGTAGATTAAATCAAAAAGAAAAAAAGGACCACTGTAACTTTGTTTTCTATTTTATTAATTTCTGCTATCATTATTATTTATTTTCTTTGACCTTTTGGATTTATTACTGTGTTCACATTTTAACACAGCAAGACTTTTAAAATCACTTTATTCTAAATATACTTTAATTTCTATTTTTAGGTTTTTGTACAGAATCTTTGGAGTGCATTACTTAATTCCCATACTATTGAGTGGCTGTTGTTTTGTTGGGTGGCTATTGTTTTGTTACAGATTTCAAATTTCATTGAATTTTTGTCAGAGAATACAGTTTATATAGCATTGATTATTTGGTATTTTTTAAATCATTTTTTTGTGGCCTAGAACATGGTATGATTATATACATACCAACATTTGTTTTAAAATAAAGTGAATTAGTTTTCAGGTACAGGATATTATGTATGCTCAATAAATCTATCCCATTAAATATTTAGTTTAAATCATATATATTCTAATATTTTCATTCTTCACCTATTATTTCTGGGAGGGGCATGTTAAAAATCTCATTACAATCATTAACTTCACAAGTTCTGTTTGTAATTCTGTCAGGTCAAAAGGACACCTCATGATGCAAGGCTAAGTGCCTCATTTCCTTGAGTGGATGCTTCCAAACTCAGGGTAAGCAACTTTACCCAGTCTTCCCATATCATTGTTTTTACATTCTGTATTTGTGTGTTGTTGTTGTTGTTTCTTTTGAGACAGAGTCTCACCTTGCCACTCTTGGTAGAGTGCTGTAGCATCACAGCTCATAGCAACCTCTAACTCTTGGGCTCAAGCAATTCTCTTGCCTCAGCCTCCCAAGTAGCTGGGAGTACAGGCACCTGCCACAAAGGCGCGTATTTGCTTTTGAGCTTAGCGTTTCTCTCACTCTCCTCTTTTCTCTCTCCCGTGTCTCCAGGCTACATATTAAATATTCAAACCAAATACTTTAAAACTACATTTTATCCACTATTCTTTGTGTTGGAGGTAAAGGGAATCTACAATTAATGATCTAGTTCACCTGTTATTGAAACTTCTGTTTCACCAGAGGTTTTCCCTTGAAATTTAAAGAAAGGTTGATGTGAAGAATTAGCGCTTTTCTTTCTTCCTGAGACTGGAGTCCCAGGCTGCACGGACAAAGAACACTTCTGAAAATTGATCGTTTTCTGCACCGGCAACTCATGGCTTTATTCTGTTCTGGCTGCAGGGTATTAAGATGTTTTGCAAAGTTGCACAGAGAATATTTGAAGGAGTCAAAATACTCTAAATATTTGGGATAAAAGCTACAAACATTCTTTTATTTGTAGGGCTTCTTTTAGAAGAGGGATTATAGTATTTTGTGTTGTTCCATAAAGAGATCTAAGAACTACTATATGGAAGAAATAAGGCAACTTTTTAAGACTTATTCTGAGGACAACTTTGCAGCAATTTATCCTGACTTTATGAAAATCAGTCACCTATTCTTGGTTGTTCAGAGCGAAGTATAGCAACCACCTGTCTGAAATGCTGTAGAAGAGATCATTGTAGTAAGATAACTCCGTCCAGTGGGAATTTAATGTCTCTTAACATTCTAAAATTCTATGAGTTGTCATAACTCCCGCAGATGCAAGCCGGAGGTAATTAAACAAGAAGTTAATAAACCTACTCCTGGCATCTCCTGCCAGAAAGAGCTTTCAGAGCTGCAAGTTGGGATAAGCAGGGAATGCTGGCACGCCTGAGCTGCCTAAGTAGGTGCTTGAAGGGAAAGGTATCTTAGGTCTGGAGGAAAAATGCCACAAGACAATTAGGAAGACAAGAACTGTCTGAGGAGCTCAAATATAAGTAAGAGGGAATAAAACCAGAAGGCAAACATTGGGGGAAACCAAACCATTTTGCCCTTAATACTGCCGTCCTGACTCCTATGTCAGGAACCGGTCACACAGCATCACTAGATGAGCTCCACCCCCTGTCCCATTCCCACCCCCTTCTGTAGAAAAATTATCTTCCATGAAACCGGTCTCTGCTGCCAAAAAGTTGGAAACCACTGCTTTAGTGAACTCAATCTAAAATTTCCTCCTCCTGTGTTTTTCATGTAATAATAACATTGATATTCACTTGAAATATATTTTTGAAATTGATATTTTCTTGTTCTTTGGATATTTCTTCTCATCCTTTCCTTAAACAAGTTGTATAATTCATAAAAATTAATATTATGGAACAAAGATATTTTGTATTTTTCAACAGATTTTATGCCCACGTAAACAGTAAAAATCTATGTATAAAACTGTATTTTTAGTACATCTTTTGGGGATGACATTCTATTTTTCTAATGTGTTACCAGAATTTCGCTCTTCAGTAGGTCCTTGGTTATGGGGATTCGAGGAATGAACCCATGGACCACCGATCAGCAGCAACGCAGGATTTTATTAGAAATTAGAAGGGAGTACAGAAGAAGTAAATGGCACTAGAGCTTGTGGCAGGGGGAAAGAATTTTATGTGAGCTCTTTACCTAGGGGTATTAGGTCTTGAGAATTACACTTGGCCAGGACTTGGCAGAAGGAAACACATTTTCAACATTAATGAATGTTATCCACAAAACGAAATGCAGTCTCTCCAGCTCAGGGCAAAAGGTCAGGGCATTCCCTACATGAACTTCCCCAAGCCTAGGAAAATTGGGTACCCTGTCTAGCCTTGAATGGGGGAACCCTGTATCAAATAAATGGTAAAACAAATTTACAGTATATGCATGTGTATGTATGTGTAAATCTTTGCTGTAAGATCATAAATGGTAACTTCATAAATTCTGATTTTATCTTTGCTTTTTTATTCATTTTAAAAGATAAAGTGGACATCATACTCAGGGAATTTATTTGGAGAGGAGCAGAAACAGAAAATTGTTACCTGTGAGTTATCACACATATGTATAAATAAACACACACACACTCCCACAGTGCTTTTTTCACTCCATAGTCAGTCATTAGAAATGAATAAAGAATGTATTTCTGGCCACTAGAATTCAATTAATCAAACATTTCTGAAGTCTTGCTATGTGAAAAGCATATTGTTCTGGATGATATAACAATGCACAGACAAATGAAGAAAAGATTGCCTTCCAAGAGCCCAGACTCTTTGAGATATAGACATGCACAAATACAATCGAAGTCCCCTAGATAGTGGTAAGAGGACAATTGATATAAACCACACAGTGTCTACCTCTGTATCTCTTGGTAAATGGCAAACTCTGAGAAGGTAGATAGTTTTCCACACATTGATGTATTCTGACAATGAGCACACCATAAAATTATGAATGAATTCACTTATAATGAAAGTGACACATTTGTACATATCAACAAACCAGAACCAACCAAACCAACTAGAATAAAAATTGGTAAATGAAAACTCATATCATACTTATATCAATGTAATTAGTTTTAATTTTGCACATATATTTAAAAAATGTTTCTCTTGCATTCAAAGAGACATACAATCTGGGCTTCTTATAATTAAGGTAATATTTACCAAATCCCTAATGTTTATTGCTTCATTTACTTGACACATATTTGTTGAATATTGTAGTAGTTTTCTATAGCTGCTGGAACAAATTAGCACAAACTTGGGAGCCTGAAAAACATATATTTAGGGAGGCTGGAATCTGAAGTCACTTTCACTGCTCTGAAATTGAGGTCTTGTCAGGGCCGCTCTCTATTTGAAAGCTCTAAGGTAAATCTATTTTCCTGCCTTTTCCAGCTTCTAGAGGTGGAACGCGATCCGGTCATTTTTTGGCTTGTGGCCTCTAATTTTCAAAGCCCGCAGGGTCGCCTTTTGCTTTAGTAGTCCCATTACTCTCTTCCCTGCCTACCTGTCAGTAAGGACATTTGTGATATGTTTAGGGCCTGCCCAGCCAATCCTCATGTCAAGATCCTTAATCATAGCTACACAGTCCCTTTTAGCATATAAAGTGACATTCACATGTTCGGGGTTAAAGATCTCAGTACCTTTGGGAATCATTATTCCTCCTGATACAGGACAGGTGGCGCCCCAGCCAGCTCAGCCAGCTCACCTATCACCTCCACCTTGGTGTGTTGGTGCTGCAGCAGCCGGCGGAGGAACCAGGAGGGTAGAGCATAGGCAAGGAGAGGGGGCCTCCCACCCCACCAGAGGCTCCAATAGCCAAAGGCGCTGGATAATTGCTGGGGAGACAAGGCGCCTTGGTGTCTCCTTCCCTTTGCACTTCTGATGCCTAGGTCAATTTCATGTAAGTTTCCTAGGCCTCAATTCTGTGAATGGACTGTGTCCATTCATTAACCCTGCGGAAAAGACGGTGTCAATTCATTAATGCATTCATTCACTTTGTCCCAGTGGAAGGTACTGTGTCCATTCATTTCCTGGCTTCATATAGAAGGAACCAATACACCTATATATACTCCTAGATGGAGAGAGACAGGGAGAGAAACAGAGAGAGCTTTTCTCTCCCAACTTGGGTTTTCTCTCCCTACTGGGAACTTTAGTGTTTTTGTATTCTTTTCTGTAAATAAATTCTGTCTCACCACTGATCTGTGGTCTGCAGATTTATTCTTCAAATCACTGAGACCAAGAACCTGAAACTCCAGTACCAGATTTGGCGAGCCAGCCAGGAGAGAAGATGAAACTCCCAGTATAAGCAGCTACTGGTGTTGGGTATTGCAGATTCAACAGTGAATCAGAATTCAATCTCTGGATCTGCACTTGTGGAGAGTCACATGACTGGGGTATAAAAGATGTGCCAGATACAGACTTGCTTTTTAATTGGGCTCTCTAACAGAGGAATGTTTTATAAGAGAAAAAAAATGTATGTTTTCTTTTTCTTTTTCAACAAGAGTAATTGTCAACTACTTCTCAAAGTAATCAGACATAGAAAATAACCTTGTACCAGGTACTGCTGAGAATATCTGTGGTCTCATAAATAGAGCAAAAGTTAGCTCATCTATTTCGAGAAATAACAAGGTTTTTTTTAATTTTTCTTGAATTTCGTGTTTCAATTTCATTTCATTTCATTTCATAGTTTCATTTTATGGCCCTCAGTAGAGTGCTGAGCCATCAGTGCTCACAGCAACCTCAAACTCATGGGCTCAAGTGACTGTCTTGCCTCAGTCTCCTGAGTAGCTGGGACTATAGGTGCTGGCCACAATGTCCGGCTATCTTCTTTTTCAGAGATGAGATCTCACTCTGGCTCAGGCTGGTCTCAAACTCCTGAGCTCAGGGATATCCACTGGTCTTGGCCTCCCAGAGTGCTAGGATAACTGCAGAGAGCCATGGGCCCGGCCGAGGCATTATATTTTCTTTAACAAACTTTTCCCACAACTCCTTTCTCATGACAGGAGAAGTAGTGTTATGGCAGAAGAAAGGTGAAGTCACTTGGTCAAAGAACTCACGTGGGAAGAAAGAAATCCACATCTCAGTGCTTTAGGAAATGACTCTGTAAAACTTGGACTGTGGGAGTCCGAGGTGGATTGATCCCGGGAGCTCACAGGTTGGAGACCAGCCTGTGCCAAAGCCACCTCATCTCTAAAAATAGCCGGGGGTGGTGGCAGGCACCTGCTGTGCCAGTCACTCGGGAGGCTGAGGCAAGAGAATCGCTTGAGCCCAAGAGTTTGAGGTTGCTGTGAGCTGTGACGCTACAGCACTCTACCGAGGACCACAAAGTGAGACTCTGTCTATGAATAAATAAATACAATATAATAAAACTTGGACTTTGAGTGGTGTAATATTTGAATTGTGCCCAATGACGATATAACACTAACGTTCAATTATGAAACCTGGACCTTCCTTCAGAACACTGAGCGGCTCGGCATCAACCTGCAGAGTCAGGAAGCGCTGCACTTCGCCAGAATGCGGCTTTCCACTGTCCGCACGCACGTTTTCTGCTGCGGCTGCCACCGCGCCTACGAATGGTACACAGTCCGGCAAGAGAAATGGGCCACACCTAGTCATTGGTGATTAGATCTAACGCCACCATTCACACAGACGTGAATTTTCTGCTGTCTTGGGCAGAGTAGTGAAGTTCTTCATGGTGATGTCAACAGCAGTGAGAGCTTAGTGCAGCTTGGAAAGCAGCTGGGTCCTCGTCTGCACCATTGAAGGGGTCAAGGAGTCAGCGTTCCCAGTTTCCTAGCCCCTCTGGTTCCTATGTATTGCCTTTGCCAAGTCCACTGGCCTTCACTTTCACGCAGCACTCTATCCTACAACTTTCCACACAGCCTACTTACATTTAGATTTGCCAGATTCAGTTTCTATTGTTTACACAAAATAATTCTGAAGAATGCCAGTGGAGATGATACCGACAGAAACTGATTTATCCTAGTTAAGTGAAGAAATAACCAAACTATAAAATAGCAGAATGTCTTCAAACTTCTAATGAAACGTGTAGGGCTCAAGACATGAAATAGCCAGGAGATTGTGACATGTAATGAAACAAACAAGAGAAAGGTGTCTGCACGTATAAATGCTTGCCTGGGTCTGCCAAATAAGGGGAAGGATATTCATTGCTAATTTCAGAAGAAAAATACATGCTGCTTTTCCAGCAGAAAGATAAGATTAACCTCAAGGATTCTGTGAGGTGGGGTATTTTATTAATAAATGATAATTAGGAGAAAACAAAGGACACTATTTGTTTACTATATTAGAACTGTTCTTGACAAGAATGCCATGAGAAAAATTTGTGGTTTTTTCCCTCCATTCTTCCCTTTTTGGTTCATTTTTTCCTTGGACTTTCAGTGACTGATCACCCCTTGATGTCACATGTTCAAAATGTCTATTTACTACATAAAATCAATGTACATAAGCTCTTTTTCTTTCCAGGAACCCATCTATTAGATGAATGGCATATTTCTCCAGTGCTATACTTTAAATTAAAAATACACAAATATGTGTGTATAATTATAGAAAAAAAGAAAAGAAACACTACAGTGTTAAAATGAAAAAGAAAATCCTCCTTTATTCCTCTTCCCTTGTATCACTATAAATAACAATGAAGATATTCCTTTAGATATTTTAGAGGACTATATTTGCACATATTTGTAATTTATGTAAATGGACTTTTACTGTAAGTATTAACTAATAATTTACTCATTTATCTTGGAGACATTTTCAATCCTTATAAAGCTACCAAATTCTACACTTTTTCATTCAGAAACTATTTAAAAATACATATATGAGAAACAGAAAACTGGACTGAGCAGTAATTATGGCCATCTCACATGTGAAAAAATTGTCAAGATTCAGCATTGTCTGCCTACCTTCCAGAGAAGTAGAAGAAAAAAAAAGAACATACTCTGTCAAAAAAAAACTTTGGGAAAAAGGTGATGTGGGAAGAAAATGAAAGAATATCAGCAATGCTGTCTTCCTCAACGCCATCTCAACATTTTTGCCAATAGCAGGGGACAGGCAGAGAGCAGTCAGTTACAAAATGGGGCATTAGTGGCAACCCCAGTCCAGTTTAGAAACATTATTGCGCAACAGTCTGACAGACACAGAGGGTGATGTGGTAAGAATCTACTTACCCTAATTGATTTACTCTAGCAGTAATAAAATACCCAGTTTTTAAGCAGGTGGGCATTAATTAACATATTTATAAAATAAAATCCCCACCTCTCATTCAACATCAGAAAATGATTATTAATTCCCATAACATATTAGTATAGGAAAAATGATTATCTCAATAGATACAGAAAAACATTTAATCAATTAAACAGTCACTCTAGCTAAGAAACAAAGACTAGGAATTGGAAATAAAGTATCTACCAAAACCTCACAGCAAATATTGCAATTCATAGTAAGACTTCAGCAGTAGTGTAGTAAAGTCAAGAACAAGGTAAGAATGCTATCCTTACTTTCACTAAACATGGGACTGGATATTATATTAATAAGAGAAAAATGAAAAATGAATACGTGGTTTAAAAAGTGAGAAAGAAGGGAACAATTAAATTATTCCTATGTTAAAATATGATTACCTATATAGAACATTCAGAGAAATAACAAACAGTAAAGCAAAAAAAAAAAACAAAACAAAAACAAAAAAAACCCAAATAAATTCTCCAAAGTAACTGGAGATGAGACCAATATATAAAAATATATACTCTTTTTATATACTACTAATAACCAATATGAAAATATAATTTAAAGAAAGCTACCTTTAATTTTGGTAAAATTAGTTTATATAATGAAAAATGTTCAAAATTTTTATAAATGGAATTACTAACTATTGCAGAACATAAAAGGTCAGAATAAATAGATAAATAGACCATGTTCAATGAAAAGTACACATTTTCTTAAAATACTGTATAAATTCCATTTTCAAATTGATTCAAAACCCAATCAAAACTCCAATTTTATTTTTTTTAATGGATCTTGGCCGGCTTATCCTAAAATTTATATGAAAGAGTGAAAATCCAAGAATCAACACAATTTTAGAGAATAATAATGAGGGAGGGGCTTGCAAAATGTCTGACTGCCTACAGTCAATGGCATGGGTGTTCATTATTATTGGTCTTTTTGTGTATCTACAATATTTCATACTTAAACTTTAAAACTTATAGAAGAAAATAAAAGAGAATAGTTTACATTTTTAGGTTGGGAAGAATCTTGTAAGTAGGAATGCAAAAAGCATTAAATTATAATGTAAAATAGTACTAAATTTAATGACCTGTATCTTAAAGTATTAAGCTTTTAATCATCAAAAGACACGGTAAAAACAGAAAAGACAATCCAAAATGTAAGGGACGATCTCTGCAACACGTGTAACTGACAAGAGAGAGAATTTAAACCATAAAAATATTATTTACAAAATAATTTTCAAAAGCAAACAATCCAATAAAAAATGAGTCAAAATTGAGAATAGGCATTTCACATAATTCTCAAGAGCACGAACATTTAAAAAGATGCATTTTTCATTAACAAAGGGGAATTACAAAAGAAATGTGCAATAAGATACTATATCTAGGCAAAAATTTTAAAATTCTGACCATAGCAGATGTTAACAGAGAATGATGTGCCAGACAAGTTGATGCGAAACAGATTCGTATAAAGAGGAATCTCAAAACCTGAATGAGTAGTAAAAAAGGAAGTTAAAGGGAGGGAAATGGAGTATGATTCACATATATACCATGTAAAGCTACAAATAGTGTATTTTTAGGTTACTGTACATAAACGTAAGTATAACTATTTCCAAAAAGCCAGGGAATGAGTAATACCAAAATCCAGCTGCCTGGAGAAGGGAAGGAAAGAGGTGATTTTGGAGAGCCCTTCCTAGAAGGCTTAATAAATACCAGTATATTTCTATTTCTTAAGCTCTGCAGTGGGTACCTGGGTATTTTTATTAATACTCTTTAAAATATGCACATATAGGATATCTTCATCTATGTATGGTTCCCAATTAAAATTAGTGTAAACATCCAATGAAATTTTGAGAGCTCTTACACAATTGTTCACATCAGCAACCTCTAGCCTGTCAGGACTTCCTTACTTCTATGTAACCAAACAAAACCCAGAATTCCTCTGATTCTAAGGCTGACGTAAGAGGGTCCCTTCTGCTGCAACTCTTATTTCAAAAGTTCTTCTTGACACTTGATTTATTCTCCATCATTTATATTAAGTACTTCAGTAAAAATGTGATTTTCTACATACATTTGCAAACTAAAAATGTCATCTTTATCTCTCTACCTTGGGCTTCCAAGTAAAGTTCCATTAAAAAAATTGTTTTTTCTCAACTTAAAGTTTGAAAACGACCAGTGTGCCGGATTTATAAGCAACTTTTGAACGTCTCACGTTAAAAACAAAATCCAAAATCCAAAAATCTTTTCCTTTATTAGAGCTTTCCATCTGAGTCTTAAAAACAAAACAAAACAAAACAAACAAACAAACAAAAAAACAGTTTCTAAGAGATGGGTGAGCCCTCTCCAGTTGTACAAAGAGAACTGGAGTCCAACCTGGCCGCATTAACATACCTATAAAATAAAATCCTCACCTCTCATTCAACATCAGAAAATGATTATTAATTCCCATAAACATATTAGAATAGGAAAAAATGATTATCTCAATAGATACAGAAAAACATTTAATCAATTAAACAGTCACAGAAAAACATTTAATCAATTAAACAGTCCCTCTAGCTGAGAAACAAAGATTAGGAATTGGAAATAGAACATGTAATAATCTTGATGAAGTATCTACCAAAACCTCACAGCAAACATTGAAATTCATAGTAAGACTTCAGCAGTAGTGCAGCCAAGTCAGGAACAAGGTAAGAATGCTATCCTTACTTTCACTAAACTTGGGACTGGATACTATGTTAATAAGTAAGAGAAAAATGAAAAATGGATAAGTGGTTTAAAAAGTGAGAAAGAAGGGAACAATTATTCCTATTTACAAAATATGATTACCTATAGAATATCCAGAGAAATAACAATAAAGAAACAATAAAGAAAAAAAAAAGCCAAACAAATTCTCCCGAGCACAGAACTGCTGGAACGCTCTCTTTTGGCCCTGCCCCTCCCGGCCCCACTCTCGGGTCTCGAGCTGGGAGAACCCGGGCCCGCCCACTGGCCGAGCCCCGCCCACTCGCCGGGCTCCGCCCCGCCCACTCGCCGGGCTCCGCCCCGCCCCTCCGATCTCCCGGCACGTCCTGCGTTTGCCTTAGAGGTGGTGGGGCGGGCTGGGCTCGCGGGGCGGTGTCCGTCTGCTTTCTGTGCATCCCCAGTTTCTACCACTCTGCCGGCCGAGTCTCTGCTGGTGGCGGATCGCTCCCCAGACCTTGGTGAGTAGGGGCAGGACTCAAGGCCCGCAGCCCGAATGAGGCCGGCAAGAGGCCCACAGCGAGCGCCTGCGCGCTGCTCGCCAGCCAATCTGCTGGCCGCATCCCGCAGACGCCCTTTGACCTTGCGCCCCTCCGAAGGGCCGCGGGCTGTGCAGAGCCGGGAACGTGGAGCCTCTTAACCACCCCGCCCGTTCACCTTTGTCCCCTAACTTAGTTAGTTTTATAGCCTGTTACCCTGCTTTATCCCGACCTCACGGGGCTGGTCTCCAACTTCGCTTTGGAGCAGAACCTCCTGTCTTCTCAATTTTGCCTTCTCCGCCCAGCAAGTTGGAAATTTCGGAACAGATGGAACTCTTTGTTTAAGCAGGGTCCTGTACCCCTAAACTGAGTCTCGGCCTTGACCGACTGGGAGAGTGGAAGGATCCAGGCCTACTGAGCTCGGGTGCGGCAGAAAGGTCGCTGTGGCCTGTCTCCTGGGGCCTTGGGTCTGGAGAAAGGAAAAGCAGATGTGGAGGCCACCGCAGAGATGGTTTTTCCACTCACCTGTTAACTTGTTTGGCGCAGTTCTTTGCTACGTCTCAGGATAGAACAGTGCTGGACTGGTGTTTTGTTGTTTTGATTTTTTTTCTCCCCAAGGAAGTAACTTGAAATACAGTTAATCGGTTTGTTTTAATTGCTGCAAAACCATACAGAAATGTTAGAGGAATACGTGAAGTGCTTAAAAAATAAAAAGGGAAGATAATGTTAATTACGTGATCTTCATAAAAAAAAGACAAAGAGACTGGAATGGGCTGTTTACATAGTATTTAGGCAGTAGTTTGAAAGGAAAATACAAAATCAAGTCTAGATACTGATATTAAGTTGTTTGTAAGTCGCTTTCATGACGACATTCCGTTCATATTGAGCTGTATGTAGGTCACCTGAAAAAACTCTGGTGTGCTAGGAATTTTGTGGAATTTCAGGCACTATGCAAAAGGCGTTTCCAGAACTGCTTCCGTTATTTGTGTGCTGAATAATGACAGTATGACGAGAACATAAATGAAATAAGCTGTCTTTACATCAAGCGTATGGAGTATCAGCTAAGCATGGTTTTCTAAGTCCATAATCTAAATAAAATCGTGACATGGCAGCTACTTTCATCCATGTCACTAAACTTACAAGAGTACTTTTTCTAAACTTGATTTGGCTACTGCAGGAAGACAAAATAGCATGAAGACAAGAACTTGAGTTCTAGACCAGACTTGGTCTCTTCTTTGCTAGTTGCCTGACAGGTTACTTAGCCTTTGATTAGCGCAGACTTTGTAACAAAGTTACCAACTGTCCAGTTTCATTATCTGTAAAACAGTGTGAAAAGAAAAAAGTTCAGTTGTTGGTTGTTGTGAACATTAAAATGGAGCAAAGTGATGACGCCTGACTGAATTTCTGTTAACCAAAGGGGAACAAGTATTTACAAGTGAACTGACCTGGGCAAGGAACCTCTGATACAGAAACTGATTTTGAAACTTCCAGGTGTGTCTTCTAGTGTTAGTTATATTTATTGCCAGTGGCTTCACACAGAATAAAATGAGGAAGAAACAGTATCAAGCATGGAAGTCTGTGTAATTTAGTTTAGTTAATAATAATTAAAAGGTGAGAACTCTGTTTGGCTTTTCTAAGTTACATGATAACAGCAAATTAAAAAAAAATAATCGGTATTGTACTGTTCTGCATCTCTTAAATCTTTTAGGTAGCTGCATATGTCTGATAGTTTATTAGACTTCCCTAAACCTCCAAGTCATGTAGAATGTCAAAAGATTTCATTAAAGCGCAAAACTCAAAACCAGAAACCATATCTGTAAAAGAGCCTATTGTTTGACTGTTGAGATATGCAAACTGCCTTTTGAGAGGAGAACTGATGTTTAATGGCCAACATCTTGAGCAGGTTCCTGTTTTGGAAACCTGTATATTTGCAATTGTAATTTTTTCCCCTGTGGGGTGACTTCTAAAACATCTTTTTTGGATGTTTTATGGAGGCAAATAACTACCTTTTTTTGCAAGATCACATATTTTAGCCACAAGCTTTCTGGTGGCTTTGTAATATTTAAGATGATAACTTTTATTAAAATGGATTTTGAAAGTTATTGGATCTTCATTTATATAAATTCGTCCTGTGTAATATTTTCAACATGGACTGTAAACATTAAGTGTGTAGATGGGCAGTAGAATCAGTTTATGTGTATACTGCCCAAATAGACACCAATATACACAAAGGACAGAAGTTCAGTTATTTGAGCTGAACACTTTATCAATGCTAACTATGCATAAAGTGTATTAGACTCTCCTGAAGTATGAAGGTAAAGACTCCATTTCTGATGGTTAAGGAATCTAGTAGGGGATATAAAATATGTAAATACAAAGCATGATGTAATACATAAAGTAAGAAAAACAACAGTTTAAAAAGTAGATAAAAACTGTAACAAAAAAATATGTGAGAGAGTGAGTAGGTATCATGAGGAGGAGGGATTTCAGCCTTCACTTGAAAGGTGAATGGTGTTTTAAAAGCTGGGCATATAGAGAATAGGTATCTCTTAGAATAAAATGAATTGGTTTTTAATTGCTTGTCAGATACTCATCTTTAATCATCATCATCAGTCTAAATAATTGCTCATATTTATTTAGTGTAGTGTAAACTAGACATGACTCTGAGATTTTTACAATATTATTCCATCCTCTTGTGAATCCTATAAGTGAGGTAATAACTCAACTTGCAAAGGAATAAATAAAGAAGCACAGAAAGCTCAGGCCACTTGTCTAGATCAAATAACTAAAAAATGACACAGCTGGAATTTGAACTCAGGTGTTTGAACTGAAGAGCCCCATATTTTAAATCATAATTCCAGTCGTCTTTATTTAAGTTGAGATGACTTCTTATTAATTCAGATTTGGAGGTTAGGGATAGAGCCAGTGGATGATCTCTTAAGACTGAGCTGCTCTAATGATTGATAAACATTTTAAATGAGTTAAGTAATGTACAAAGAAAGAAGGAGGGACTACCTTTAGAAACTATAGCTGTGATGCAAGCATCAAAAGTGATACACATAACCAAAAATATTTACATACCCTTAGGATTTTGAAATAAATAATGAAGAAAAAAAAGAAACTACATCTATAGGGAAGAGGGGAAAAGAAGGCAGCTTCCATAAACGGACATGTATTTTGTATTCATCTGTAGATCTGGAAAATGAACCAAACAATTTTTTTAAAGTTTCAGAGTTATTTCTTATACATCTCTAGTTTTCATTTTCTTAAGGCCAAGTAGTATTTACCGTCAGATTAAAATATTATTCTTAAAATTTTTCTTTCTCAAATGTTATATTGCATGATTAATGGAACAGCTTTGTCAGTAGGCAAAATAGATACTACTCTCCTTTTTAAGAAGAAGGTAAGGGACTTACCCAGGATCACATGACTAGGTCAGCATGGATAATTTGAACTTACACTTTCAGAGTTCAAGATCAATATTCTTTTCATTATACATCCTGATCTTCATGCATCTCTGTATTCAACTGAAGTCAACATTGCAAAAATCAATATCTTAACTAAGTTCTAAATCCATTAGTCATGAGCATTCATTACTATTGATTATTTCCTTATAGAATAGCTACCCAAACAAATCTTTTTCCTTATGAAGCAGGGCTGTCCAGCCTTTTTTTGTCTGCTATACATCAGAAGCATTAAGAGTTGTCTTGGGGCATACATTAAACACATAAACACTACACAAGGCTAATTAGCAGAAAAAGGTCTCTGCATGCTTTTACTGATATCCCACACTACATACAGATGAGCAAAAAAGGTCCTCACAAAATTGGCATAGGCCCAGGCCACAAGTTGGACACCCCTATGAAGTATTATGTTCTTATTTTAAAAGACAGGGTAAGAAAATAAGACTGTGTTTTGTCATCCAGAGGTAACTATGACACATGTTTAAGTATATTTCTTTACTTTGTATCTTTAATCTAGTTAAGATGATGTCCCTTCCACTATTCTTTTTGTTTGTTTCATGCCCTGTCAAAATTCTCACTTTCTTTCTTGTTATGTAAATAATTTGGGAGTTTCAGGACAAATTATAGTGGAAAGCCAAAGCAGTTATCATCCTTTTATTCCTATCATGTGCAATAGAGCTGCCACATTTCACGGAAATTTTACCCCTTGGAATCACATACTTTAGAGCTTAAAAGACT
>NW_003852537.1:3707264-3720550 GCF_000181295.1 Otolemur garnettii | reverse complement strand
TAGAGTGCCGTGGCATCACAGCTCACACAAACCTCAAACTCTTGGGCTTAAATAATTCTCTTGCCTCAGCCTCCCAAGTAGCTGGGACTACAGGTGCCTGCCACAACGCCTGGCTATTTTGTTGTTGTTGTTGCAGTTGTCATTGTTGCTTTAGCTGGCTCTGGCCAGGTTCAAACCCACCAGACTTAGTGTATATGGCTGGTGCTCTAACCACTGTGCTATGAATGCTGAGCCTTCTTTTGTAATTTTTAATTGTCAGATAATTTTAGACTTACGGACAAGTAGCAAAAATAGTATAAACAACTCAATTATAGGAATAATTATTCCTATATATTTTCTTGCACATTCACTAAATGGTAACGCTCTACCATATTTGTTTATCATTAGGCATACACCCTTGCATGCTGTACTGTATGCAGGTAATGTTATATATGTAGTATATGTATGTGCTATATGTGTGTGTGTGTATGTCTGTGTATGTAGCATGTCTAAATGCATAAGTATGTATCTCCTCTCTTTGGTGTATTATCTGATGTTCCCTTGTGATTAGATCTGGATTACAGTTTTGTTTTTTTCTCATTTTTAAAAACATAGGTAGGCCTGGTGGGTGGCTCACACCTGTAATCTTAGCACTTCTGGAAAGCTGAGGTGGGTATACTGCTTGAACTCAGGAGTTTGAGACCAGCCTGAGAAGAGCAAGACCAAGTAAAAATAAAATAACTAGGTGGGCACTATAATGGGCATGTATAGTCCCAGCTACTTGGGAAGCTGAGGCAGGAGGATTGCTTGAGACCAAGAGTTTTAGTTTACTATGAGCTGTGATGCCACAGCACTCTATGGAGGGTAACAAAGTGAGACTCTGTCTCAAGAAAGTATTATAGGGGTGCACTCATTTCGTTCACATATTTTGCATTTGTACTTTGAAAGTTAGTGTTATAAGTGTGCCGGAATATGTGTATTGCACCTGCTAGGTGTGAGTTTACCTTAGCCCATTGGTTCTCAACCTCCCTAATGCTGCGACCCTTTAATACAGTTTCTCATGTTGTGACTCCCAACCGTAGAATTATTTTTGTTGCTATTTCATAACTGTAATTTTTTCTAAGGTTATGAATCGTAACGTAAATATCTTGATATTAGGTGATCCCTGTGAAAGGGTTGTTCAACCCTCAAAGGGGTCACGACTCACAGGTTGAGAACCGCAGCCTTAGCCCTCCTCTCCCCTCCCCTCTATAGGTTTCCATTGAGTTTTACTTCCGTTTGTGCACCTGTTAGTTGACGAGTTCCAATTTAGAATTGAGAACATGTGGTGGTTATTTTTCCATTCTTGTGATACTTCACTTAGAAGAATAGTTTTCAGTTCCATCCAGATTGTTAGAAAAGATAGTAGATCGCCAGTTTTTATGGCCGAGTAGTATTCCATGGTATACCACATTTTATTATTTTATTCATATATTAATGGCACTCAGTTTGCAATTGTAAATTGTGCTGCTGTAAACATTTCAGTGCAAGTGATTTGGTCAAGTTCTTTGTAGATTCTAGTTACCAGCCCTTTTTCAGATATACACTATGTCAATATTTTTCCCATTCTATAAAGATAAAATATTTCATTCTATTGATTGTCTTTTTGTGCAGAAACTTTATTTAATTTGATCAGGTTCCATTTGTTTATTTTTGTTGTTGCTCTGATCTGCCATTAGGTATTCTTCATGAATTCCTTTCCTAGACTGGTATCTGTAAGAGTTTTTCTAACGCTTTCTTCTAAAATTCTTAATAGTTTCGTGCCTTAGGTTTAAGTGTTTTATCCATCTTAAATTAGTTTTTGTGAGAGGTGGGGATCCTGGTTCTATCTTTTACATGTAGCTGTGAATCCCCAGCACTGTGAATAGGGATTCTTCTCACCAAGGTGTGTTTTTGTCTACTTCATCAAAGAGCAGACGGGAGAATGAGGATGGTTTCATTTCTGGGTTCTCAGTTGGATTCTGAGGTCTGTGTCCTGTTTTCTGCTGTTTAATTTGACAGGATTATCACAGCACCGATTTCAGGTTTTTCTCAGTACATCCTTTCTGGAGAATCATGATCATACCTATTTACACAAAATTAACTGACCAAGTTAAGTTTGAATTGGTATTTGGTAGGTTTTCCACCATTATTATATAACTCTTTATAATTATTAAAAATAAAACATCTTCTGAAGAAACCTTTTGCCAATATGTAGATAATACTGTTTCTCATCAAATAGTATCCTTTTATGATTCTCATCTGGCAGTTAATTCTGTTTTATTTTGTGTCGCTATTACCTGAGACTGGGTAATTTCTAAAGAACAGAAATTTATTTCTAAGAGGCTGAGAAGTCTCAGAGTCAAGGCACCGTCAGGTTTTGCTTATCTGGTGAGGTCTGTTCCCTGCTTCCTCTGTGTCACCTTAATGCTGTATTCCCTGGAGGGAAGGACTGCTGTGTCACTCACTGCATGTGGACAGGCAGAAGGGAGCAGAGCCGTTCCCTCACCTGTCTGTATAGAGGCATTAATCCAGACCGGTCTGGTCTTCTGCTTAAAAGTTCATCTTCATGTCTTTTTTTTAGAGAAAAAAGGGAACTAATATGATGGAATACAGGGATGGGGAAGAGTTAGGATACCAAATAAGTTGCCACAGATTTAATAATTACTGTTGTTTATCAAATTTCTTTGAGTTTTATATGCACTGAATTATATATAATTATATGTGTTTATATTATATGCAAATATGTATCTTGTGTCCACATATAACCTAAAATATATTTTAATATCAGTTTATGTCTATTCAGGTATATGGGCTCACATGTATGTACATGCTTACCTACACACATGCATATGTACACGGATACGTGGAGGCCTACAGACAGAATATTACAGAATATATGGTATACATATGTGTGCATATCTAATGTGTATACATACCATATTTACTTAAAATTTTAAAACAGGCAAAAGAAAATTAATATTGGCTAGGTATGCTTGTATGGTGGGGAAACTATAAAAGAAAGGCAAAGTGATGGTCAGCACGAGCGTCAGACGGTGTCCGTAGGCGGAGAGAAAGGCAGAGCTGGGTATTGGGAGGACACAAGAGGTGGAGAGGAGGTTTTAAGCTGATAATTTTCTTAAATGTTTCCTTTTTATGGTTTAAATTAGCTGTCTTCTGTATTCTTTAGGTATGGTACAATTCACGACTTGAAAAGATCGATAGTGGAAATAATCTCTGTGATTTTATCTCTAGAATAAATACGTGAGGTCCTCTTAGTGTTTCTGGAATATGCGTGTGAGACGAGCAGTGTGTAGCAAGTTGTAATTGTTGGTCTTTTCTATCAGAGCAGGTTTACTTTAACTTAATTTCCTAGAGTAACAGCAACATGGAATATCATAGAAAGACAAATTTTATAAAGCAGTCAAGGTCAACACCTTTATAATAAGAAATTTGTATATAAAAAAACTTAAAACCTTTTTATATGTATATATACCTAAATATATATGCCCATAAACATGCCCTCAGTAATATATGTATTAATATATACATGTATTATAAAAATAAAAACATATTTCATTATTTTTATTTATTTTTTTGGAGACAGAACCTCAAGCTGTCACCCTGGGTAGAGTGCTATGGTGTCACAGCTCACAGCAACCTCCATCTCCTGGGCTTAAGTGATTCTCTTGCCTCAGCCTCCCAAGTAGCTGGAACTACAGGTGCCCGCCACAACTCCGGGCTGTTTATTTTAAGTTGTAGTTGTTGTTGTTTGGCAGGCCTGGGCTGGATTTGAACCAGCCAGCTCTGGTGTATATGGCTGGTGCCTTAGCCACTTGAGCTACAAGCGCCAAGCCAACATATGTTATTTTAGAAATTATTTGTTGATATTTATAACCTCTGTTCAATAAGATTTTCAGAGTTACAGATTAATGAGTTTTTTAAAAATTGGGAATATCAAATTTATGAATGAATATTTTTTTTTTCTCTACTGTTAAAGTTTTTAATTTTGTTCCATTCCTTTACTTTTGAAAATGTCATTTAAAGTATATGATTATTCCTTTTTTGTGAAATAGTTATTTTAATTAAAAAAAAGTGTTTTGTGAAAATCCATTTAATGACCAAGCTTTTCATATACTTGTAAGTATTTCCTTTTTTTAAACTATGAATTTTAAATTTTACACTTAGGTTTAGAAAATTTTACTTCATATACATAGAATATTCCCTTTCTAAATTCAGTATACACAAAATCTCTTGAAATAATGAAAAATATATTTATTGCCATTTACTCGTACATAGATTCTTTTGAAACCAGTATTTGATGGCATAATTAATATCACAATACACTTTCTTAATTTTTCAATGTAATGAACATTATGGAATTTAGTCTTCATTTTGAATATATTGGAAAATATTGCTAATGTCACTAATTTTTTTTTTTTTTTTTTTCAAAAAATTGCAGTGAAACAGTTCCTATTTTGGAGTTTAAAGTATGTCATCATGGCAAAGTTTCGGAGAAGGACTTGTATCATTTTGTCACTTTTTATTCTATTTATTTTTTCTCTGATGATGGGTTTAAAAATGCTGAGGCCAAATACAGCTGCTTTTGGAGCTCCTTTCGGACTTGACCTTCTTCCAGAACTCCATCAGCAAACTAATCATTTCAGGAAAAATTTTGATTCGCAAAAGAGTGACAGAATCAACAGTGAAACAAATACCAAGAATTTGAAAAGTGTTGAAATCACTATGAAACCTTCCAAAGCCTCTGAACTTAACCTGGAAGAACTCCCACCTCTGAATTATTATTTGCATGTATTTTATTACAGTTGGTATGGAAATCCACAATTTGATGGTAAATATATACATTGGGACCACCCAGTGTTGGAGCATTGGGACCCTAGAATAGCCAAGAATTATCCACAAGGGAGACATAACCCTCCAGATGACATTGGCTCCAGCTTTTATCCTGAGTTGGGAAGTTACAGTTCTCGGGATCCTTCTGTCATAGAAACTCACATGAGACAAATGCACTCTGCTTCAATTGGTAATTATTTTATTTCATGTATTCATATGTATATGTATAATTATTTAAACAATTTTTGTGTAAAATTACTAGTCTTCACATTGTTATTAATGATATCGTTAAATTAATTCAGATTGCCAAATGAAACATCTAGGTAACCAACTTACAACACTTCCTTTAATGTAGTGGTTCTCAACCTGTGGGTTGTGACCCACAGGAACTGTATTAAAGGGTCGTGGCATTGGGAAGGTTGAAAATCACTGCTTTTATGTATATTTATGTTCTGATTTTGGGGCATTTCTTGATATATTATTTTTATTGATTTTCAATTTAATCCCCTTAGTTTTATTAAATTTTAATAAAGTACAGTAAATTCTTCTACTTTAAGTTTACAGCTTAATGATGTTTGTTAAAGATATGCACCTATTTGAATACCATCCTAACCAAGAAGTAAAGTATTTCTATAGCTCAAAACATTTCATCACGATTCCATTCTTCAGCCCCACCTTCCTACTCTACCCTAGGAAACTGGATCTGATTTCTATAGAATAGTTGCAAGTATGCCATTATTTTATAAAAATAGAATCAGTTTTTGTGTGTCTATTTGTGTATCTTTTGCTCAACGCAGCATTTTAACAGGTACCCATGTTATTAACTATACCAATAGTTCAGTCATATATATATATATATATATTTTTTTTTTTTTTTTTTTTTTTTTTTTGCAGTTTTTGGCTGGGGCTGGATTTGAACCTGCTGCCTCCAGCATATGGGCCTGTACTCTACCCTTTTGAGCCACAGGTGCCACCCCCAGTTTAGTCATTTTTATTGCTGAATATTAGTCTGTCTTACATGATTGCAACAGAGTTGTTTCTGCATTCATCTATTATTGGGTATTCAAGCCGTTTGCAATTTTAGACATGTAGCATCTAATATGGTCATGCTTATCTACTTTTTAAAGTTATCTTAATAGTCTTTTAAAATTTCTATATTTCATCTATTTTTAATGTAATATTGATATTATTTTAAATGTTCCAGTTTGCTATTTATTTTCCCTTTATTTCATCTATACGTTTTACTGTCTTTCTCTGCCTTCTGTTATATCAAATATGCTTATTTTCTATTTTCTTTTGGTTTTATTTTTCATAAATAAATATAGACCTTTTTACATTATATACCTTTATCTTAAGTAATGAGAGTTCATTGGTTATCATTATTTTCATTTCCACCTCCCCCCTTTCTCTTTCCTTTCCTCTGGCGTTCCAGTCACTCTCAGTAAGATAGTCACATTGTCCCAGGTGAATTATAAGAAAAAAATCCTTCTGTTTGTTAATATACTCTTTGTAAAACCTTCCTATTTCAGTTTCATTTGTCTTGTTAGCGTCCTGAGCAGTAGAGCCAGAAGACATGGGATCTTCTATTTTTTTCTATCACTACATAAAGACCTTGACTCACTATGGGATTGATAGGTACATAGGGAAACACAGGCTCTTCCCTGAACAGAATAATGCAGGATTTTATGAACCTTTATCAGATATGTTCAAGAGGCCTTGTTTTTCTTTTGTGTAGTAACTTTTTTCAACTGTTTGTAAATGCTCACTCTCTAGTACATCTTCAGGGCTCTGGTTTCTGTGTTTGTATTGCAACATAAATGGCTTTGGTGAATTGAGACAACATGGACTTCTCTGTGATAATTGTGTATTGTCTCTATGTCTCTAGTTACTAATATTGAGAGGAGAATCTTTTCTAATTGATCATATTCAAGTCATTTCAAGGCTGCCTTGTTGTGGCTAATAAAAACTATGCTTGCTTGACAGAGAAAATGATTATTCTTAGAAATAACCATTCTTAACCATTCTGTTCTTGCAGTGCCTTGGTGGCCAGCTTACAGAGGTTGTACTGTAAATTATCATCAGCAAGCAAAGTATCAGTTCATATTTCTGTGCCTGTCTAATGCTTACAAAGATCCTTCCCCCCACATAATATTTTACTAATAATATCGTGTATATGAACATTAATTATTTTTAAACATTTGAATAATACAGTTACTTTTATATAGACAGTTTAGATATTAATGCAAATTTTTACTTTTTGGTAGATTTTCTGAGAGACAACGTTAAAAAAATGCACTTGATGCTACTAAAAGTGACATTACAATCAATCTTTAAATAAAAATAATTTCTTAAATCAGTTAAATATTGAATTCTACTCATTATAATTAGGCAAAATAATTTGACTGTCCCAATGCTTACTCAAAACACTGTTTTAATCCATGTAGCTGGCAGGCTGGCTCTGGCATGTTTTGAATTGAAGAAGATAGTAAACGAAAGCTGTTCAGTTTCCTGTATGGTTGAATATGCTGTGACTACATATTTAGCGTTCATATTTGTCCTTTGATAAATATCCTTTTATTCTGAAATTGGATTACTGTGTGAAGTAATTACAATGTTATATTTGCAGATACTAGTATGTTGATTTTCTGCTTTTACAGTTAGAGGTGCCGAATCAATTATTATGTTATTATATTATATCAAATACTTTACAATAGCACATGGTAGACATGTATCCTTTTCACGTCTTTTAAGTATCTCAGATAATATAGTTTTCCCCTTGTGTTGATGTCTTACAATTTTAAGAATCCTAGATGGATACCCTCCTGTCTTTTTATACAGATTACTAAAATCTCAGTGGAATAGTCAGAATATTGACCCCCAAGATGTTCACATTCTAATTTACAGAATCTGGGAATGTGTTGTTTTATGTGGCAAAAAAGAAGTAGGGTTGCTACTGCAGAAGGTTGCTAAATTAGTTGACCTTGAGATAGCAATATCTTGGATTATTTGGGTGAGACTAATCTAGTCACAAGTTTTTATGCACAGAAGAAAAGGAAAGACGGAGCCAGAGTCAGAGTGATGCCATGGAAGAAGACCTGGCCCACAATTGCTGTCTTTGAAGGTGGTGTAAGGGGTTCGTGAGCTAAAGAATGTGGTGGCCTCTCCAAGCTCAAAGAGGAAGGGGATTCTCTCTAGAGCCTCTAGAAAGGAATTTGATACCTTGATCTTGGTGAACTGAGACCCATGTCACACTTCTGACAGTATAGTTACATTGTTGTAAGTAACTAAATTTGTGGTAATTTGTTATGTCATTAGTAGAAAACGAATACATACAGCAAAGCAGAGTGCACTGTATGTCTTTAAAATTACCTTCTCTTCCCTGTAGGCTGGCACCACATACTGAGTTTCCACATGTCTCAGCCTATGCTAGATTTCTGGGGATGCAAAGATTACTCTGTAACATCCTCTAGTTTTTCTCTTGTTTTCATCATCGATGCTTCGGGAATACTAAATGGAAATTGGAAATCCACATTAGAATATTTTCTGAACACAAAAAAAATATGTTTTAGTAAGGTTACAGTTCTTATTTCTGAATCGGCCTACAATATTTGTATATAAAAGTAAATGTAGTAGGTACAATAAAATAAATTAGATGTTTAAAGTTTAAACGTGCCTAACATCAAACATAATGTCATAGATTTTCCTTTTAGAGTAACTGTTTGCATTAAATTCAAATTTCTATCTATAATTTTAGCGTGGTGGACCATATGACTTTCATGTTTCTGTATATGCCCAGCATTTGGTTTCATTAATTTTTCTCTGAAAAGAAGGACTATTCTGCTGTTGATGAAATACCTTATAAATGTGAATTAAATCGAGGGTTTGGTAGTTGTAATTCAGGTCTTTTCTCAGCCTTGTAGGTTTTCGTTCTACTTGTTCTGTTAATTACTGGTGAAAGAAAGTTGACTTGTCCAAGGAAATTTGTAAATTTATCTATTTGTCCTTTCCAGTCTCTTAGTTTTTGCCTCAGGTACTTTGAAGGTCTTCTGTTAGGTACATAAACATTTAGGATTGTTGTACCCTTTGGATAATTGAGTTTGTTGTTACTATGTAATATTCTTCTTTATCGTTGGTGATATTCTTTGCTCTGAAGTCCACTTTCATTAAGGTAACTACTCCGTCCACCTTTCTTTGATTGATGTTTCCCAGGTAAATCTTTTTTCTGTTCTTGTGCTTTTAACCTAATCTGTGCCTTTACACTTACAGTGGGTTTTTTGTATACACCATGTGATTAAGTCTTGCTTTTCTTTAATCTAACCTGAGAATTATGCCTTTATATTGATATGATTAGACTATTATTACTAACATGATTAATTAAAATCTGTGTCTTGTTTGCAGCTTATTTCTTCCATTTATTCTTTGTTTTCTTTTAGATTAATTGAACAGTTTTCATGATTCCATTTAGTCTCCTGCATTTGTTTATTATTTATCATTTTTCCCTTCTTATTAGTCACTGATTCACAATTTACTAAGTATACCTTTGTATAATCATAGTCTACTTGCAAATGTCACATGTAATGTAAGATCCTTACCACTAATATTCCCAATTTTCCCCTCACATACATTTTGCTGCTATTGTTATAATTCCTATCTTAAATAAGAAAGTATACATTATGGGCGGCGCCTGTGGCTCAAAGGAGTAAGGTGCCAGCCCCATATACCAGAGGTGGCAGGTTAAAACCCAGCTCCGGCCAAAAACTGCAAAAAAAAAAAAAGAAAGTATACTTTACTACTGTTCTTATTACAGTAGACTAGAGAAAAACACTTTCTGTAAAGGATCAGCTAATAAATATTTTTGGTTTTGCAAGCCCTCCACCTTTGCAACCACTTAGCTGTATCATTATGATCTGAGACAAGGCATTAAACAGTATGTGGACAAATTATAGACAATTGGCCTGCAGAGGGTGCTATTCGGCCTGTGGGTCATAATTTGCTGACCTGTTTTTAACAATCCGTTGGCTTTTATTGTTATTTAAAAAGAAAAATTTTTCCTTACATTTATTTTATTTCTAGTGTCACCTATATTTTAATGTAAATCCAAGTGTTTGTCTGGTATATTCTATCTCAAAAATTTAACATATCTTGTAGTACTAATCTGCTAATAGTGAATTCTTCCAAGTTTTGTTTGTATTCTTTATTTTAAAAGATGTTCCCTCCATTATAGAATTGGGCAGGTTTGGAGGGTTTTGGTGTTTGTTTTTTCTTTTGGAACTTTGAAAATGTTACTCCATTTTTTGGCATCTGTCATGGTTTCTAATGAGAAGTCTGCTTTAATTTTTAAAGACCTTTTTATAATCTCATCTTTCTATACTATATTTTCTTTCTGGCTGTAGTCAATTTTGGGGGGTTGTTTTCAGCAGTCTGATTGTTGCTATTGTTCTTTAGTATTTATCCTTCTTGGTCTTTGCTGAACTCTCTTTCCATCCTATGTGAGATCTCTTCCAACATAATGATTCTTTTTTTGTTTGTAAACAAAAATAACATGACCACCTTAATTATTTTATGTAATCTGAAATAGGTAACAAAATCATCCTGTGAGTTCATATTTATGTTTTGCTCTTTTAAAACTGTAAGATAATTACAAGTAATTCACTAACCTCTTTCTTGCCCCAAATAGATAAGAGCTGTGGAGTATGTCAGTGGCAGAAAAATTGGATTGGAAAGGGCTTCATAGTGATTTTAAATTTTCTCTTTGACGATTCCATCATCTTTTTCATGGATGGTTCTGCCTGTTGTGTTGTCTGTTCAGGTGCATTGTTTTTCTTGCTTTTTGATGTGCCTTATAATTTTTTGTTGAAATTGTGTCACCCTGGGTAGGACAGAGTATCTATGTCTAGAAATGGGCTTGCCTTTGTTTCTCTTAAATCTTTAGTTTGAAAGAATGTTTGGGATGTTGGACAGCACTAATTAAGTTTCCTATATATAAGAGAACACATTCATTATAAGCTCGGAGTTAAAGGTATGAAATTTATTTACCATTATGCTGTCTTTTTGTTTAAAATTATTTATAATCCTGTTTTGGAAGCTTGAGAGCTGTGACTGTGTTGTGCATTCTCCCATTTGTAATTTTTAAAACAGACTTTGAATCATGAACTGGATTTATGCCCATTTTACCAATGTGAAAACTTAAGTAAAATTACATACCTAGAGTATTTGTCTATCAAATGACAGAATTAGGACGTTCTTCCCCTGGCCTATCTTACTTTATACCTTGTATTTTTAACTCTTACCCTATTTAATTACATCATTTTACTGAACAAAATATGAATTGGGTATCAGTTATATTGTAGATCCTGCAATAGTGCGTTAGAGGAGTGGGCTCCAACCTTTTCTCCATCAGGACTGGTTTCATGAAAGGTGGTTTTCCCATAGATGTGAGGGAGGAGGAAGGGGCTGAGCTAGAGCCGTGGGGAAAGACCGAAGCTTCCTCCTGCTGTGCTGCTAGGTTCTTAGCAGGCCAGGGAACCCTTTTGTCACCAGGGACCAGTTTCATGGAAGACAGTTTTTCCACAGACCAGGATAGCAGGACAGGATGGGACAGGAGGCAGAGTTTAACCAGGAGTCCTCAAACTTTTTAAACAGGGGCCATTTTACTGTCCCTCAGAGCGTTAGAGGGCCAGACTGCGGGCCCGGGACGAGTCTGCCGCTAAGCAGGACAGGCAGCGGCGGCAAAAACACCCGGCAGGCCAGATAAATGTCCTAGGTGGGCCGCATGTGGCCCGTGGGCCGTAGTTTGAGGATGCCTGGTTTAGACTATCATGTAGTACAGTGGGTTAGTAAGAGGCCATGAATTAGTACCAGTCTGGGGGTTGGGGGACCCACAGCTACAGAGGGATGGCATGAGTAATATGGCTTTTTTTTTTTTTTTGCATTTAGCATGCTAGAATTCCAAGAATGGACTTTTAAAATGCCCTAGTTTGCTAAGCATTCATAATAATAGAAATACAGAGTAATAGATTTTACTTAGAAATGACACCCTGTTGCCTTATTTTAGAGAAATGTTTCTGGTTACTATCAAGGATTCACTACCATTACGAATGACCCACCCTTCTCAGGAGTAGCACCATTATTATCTGGTTCAGAACTGATGAGTGCCACAGTCCTAAAGACACAGTGTAAAGATAAATTGGACTGTGGAGCACAGGGTGGGAATAGAACTAGAAAGATACAAGTCCTAATTGATGCAATAAAGAGAAGAAAGGACATCCTCCCCAAGCCTTAAAAAGAGTACACCCCCAGAGAGGATTAGAGAGCAGGAGACTCTCATTGGACTAGAAGGAGCTGGTTGCTGTGTTGGGATAATCACAGTAATGTGGCATTGCTGTCCAGCAGAACTTTCTGTGACAGTAAAAGTGGCCTCTACCTGTACTAACACCTTAGATTATGTGGGCCATGGTGCATTTGAAATGTAGCTAGTCGAGCATAACTTTTTAATTCTTTTTAATTTTAATTTATGTAATTGATGTATCATTTGGGGCAACATACAACTAGGGTATAATGAAGCTGGAGAAAGAGTGAAGAAAAGGTGGAATGGAGATCATTTTATTAAGATGTAAAAAACTGTGTGTCTGTGTGTGCCATACTTGGGGGTTATGGTTGGAGAGAGAGGGGGCAAAATGGGAGGAAAGCACAGAGCACACCATAGCGAAAGGAACCAACATTTATTGAACATTGTGGTCTAGGCAATGGAATTTTATGTGTGTACTTAGGATAAATCTTAAAAGGTAAGAACTGCCTATGTTTTGATGGTGAGGCCACAAAAGCAAAAAATTGTTTCTTTTTTTTTGAGATAAGGTCTAACTCTGTCACCCTGGGTAGGTGCCATGGTGTCATAGCTCACAGCAACCTCAAATTCAGGCTCAAGTGATCCTCCTGCCTCAGCCTCCCAAGTAGCTAGGTCTACAGGCAACTGCCACTTTGCCCAGAGGCCTCACTCTTGTTCAAGCTGGTCTTGAACTCCTGAGCTCAAACCATCCACCATCCTGGGCCTCCCAGAGTGCTAGGATTATAGGCTGGAGCCACTATGCCCAAGCAAATTAACGTTCCTTTAGTTTATGTAGTTAGTATGTGATGAGATATTTTAATACATGTTTAAGCCCATGCTTATTCTGGTACAGTACCCTTTCCCTCAAAAAAATAGAGTAGTAGCTAAAATAGGAAAGGGACAAAGGTTATAATTTTGTGAGTATTTCAAGTTGATTGTACACTATCTTTTTTTTTTTAATGCTTTTTGCAAATAATTTGAGATCATGGATGCATCTTCTCCAGAGACAAAGTGTTTTTGTTTTTGCCTGGCTGAGAATAGCAGTCTGGGCAATACTCTAGCTCAGTGGGTAGTGTACTGGCCACATACTTTGAGGCTGTCAGGTTATAAC
>NW_003852537.1:3700630-3707069 GCF_000181295.1 Otolemur garnettii | reverse complement strand
AAAAAAAAAAAAAAAAAGAGAGAGAGAATAGCAGGCTGGATCCCCTAAGTTAAGTATAAAGCTAGAGGACTGCACAAGCACAAGCACCGTAACCTGGGGTGTGATCCACTGTAACCTGGGGTGTGATCCACTGTAACCTGGGGTGTGATCCACTGTATCCTGGGGTGAGATCCACTGTATCTTGGGGTGTGATCCACTGTAACCTGTGGTGTGATCCACTGTATCCTAGGGTGAGATCCACTGTATCCTGGGGTGAGATCCACTGTAACCTGAGGTGTGATCCACTGTAAGATGGGATGTGATCCACTGTATCCTAGGGTGTGATCTGACACTGCCCGACTGGCAGGCAGTGTTGGGGAGTTCGTGATCGGCGTATGAGAGGGAGAAGGAAAGGGTGGACACAATCACACAACCACTCATACAGTATAGGGAGAAGGCTGAGCCGAAGCTGTTTATTTGGGATCGGTACAATCTTATATATGGTTAGTACAGGGGGAGTTGTTATGCTGTTCTGACGGGAGGGGCCCTGCGCTGTGCTCTGCGTTTCTGTCTCAGTCTTATACAATGTAGCTACTTCTATCCGGTTTTCTTACCAGCACTGGTCTCTTTATTCGGCCTTTTCACGTGGGGGTTGAATTAGGCTAGCACTCCCTCTTACGATGTAGTTTAATATTTCTGTTAACCCTTACAGTGATCCACTGTAACCTGGGGTGTGATCACCTGGGGTGTGATCCACTGTATCCTGGGGTGAGATCCACTGTAAGCTGGGGTGTGATCCACTGTAACCTGGGGTGAGATCCACTGTAACCTGGAGTGTGATCCACTGTAACCTGGGGTGTGATCCACTGTAACCTGGAGTGTGATCCACTGTATCCTAGGGCGTGATCCACTGTAAGCTGGGGTGTGATCCACTGTATCCTGGGGTGAGATCCACTGTAACCTGGGGTGTGATCTACCGTATCTTGGGGTATGATCCACTGTAAGCTGGGGTGTGATCCACTATATCCTAGGGTGTGATCCACTGTATCTTGGGGTGAGATCCACTGTATCCTGGGGTGTGATCCACTGTAACCTGCGATATGATCCACTGTAACCTGGGGTGAGATCCACTGTTCTGAGACTTGATTTACTTCTGCAAGTTATGCTTGAGGTACACCAGCTTCCTTGCTCAGTTTTCTCTATGGCTTCACATTTCTCTTCAGTTTGGCCAGGGAATTCCTCACTCTTTTCAGCTCCTTGGCTTTAAGAAGTTTTTGTTCCCCACATTTCATTTAATAATTTTGCTTACTTTCATGAGGATTGTTTGGTCTACTGTTAGATCAACTATTAATAGAGACTAGTTTACTATTATTAGAAACAGTACATTGTGTTGTTGTTTTTAATTTCATTAAAGAACTCTTTGCTTACAATATTTTCACATGCTTCATTGCATAATCTTTCTGTTGGGTGTTCTTCTTTTTTAATTTATTTTTATTTTATTTATTTTATTTTTTGTGTTCTTTATTACTTATGTTCTTTTTTGTCATTTACTTTTTGCATAAAATAAAATTTTTTAGGTCCCTTTTTAAGAACATTTTTACTGTCACTTTTCATTGGTGCTATTCTTATTATAAACTGGGCTAGGAGGAGCTTAAATGTTGGATTAGTTGTCTGTAGGTGCTCTCCTCACCAGTGTTTTTTGAGTTACGACTGCTTTCTTCTCTGGCCAGAGCTTCCCTGAAGCCCCATAGATTATAGGTTATTTTGTTGATCTCTCATGTTCTTGTTGGCTATTCCTGTTTTCAGAGTTGATAGGAGATACAGGTCTATTTATTTTTTTCTGTTAACTTTGGCGAAAGTCTCATTTTATTTCTCTAAATGGGACTTACCTTTAAATAGCATGGCAACCACAAAATTTAGGTCTTAAAATTCAGTTCTGTGGTTGTTTCTGGCCTTCCATTTCCTAGTTTTCACATGCTTCTCTTTTGGTACCATTGTTATTCTTTCCTGGCCTTAAAGAGTCTATCGATTGATCTAGAAATCAGTGCCATTTTGTAGTGATCAGTCATTTCTTTATATATGTAATGATGATTTGAATAGTTGATCTTAATAGTTGTATGTCCAGTTACACTAATCTATATTTCTAACACTTATTTTGTAGTACACGAGTCCAAAAATAAATTAAGTACTACAGGGAGGAACTATAATAATTTTATATCTTTTCAATCTTTTTTTAAAACATATTTATTCACCCAAAAACCAGTGTATAATTAGTCTTGCCAAAAATTGTAAGTTGCCAAGAGATCCATCAGTGGGTGAATGGTGCACATCCATACAGTAGTATTTTATCCTCAGTAAAAAGAAATGAGCTTTTAAGTTGTGAAAAGGCAAGAAGGACCCTAAAATACAAATTGCTATGGGGAGGAAGCCCACCCTCTACAGCCATGACTTTATGGTTCCAATAGTATGGCATTCTGGAAAAAACAAAATTATAGACAGTAAAAATACCAGGTATTGCCAGGGGCAGGGAGATGGGGAGAAAGGATGAATGGGTGGTGGGTGGGGTTTATAGAGCAAAAAATCTAGTCTATCTGGTACTGCAGTGGTGGGCATATGATATAATAGATTGACAGAACCCATTGAATTCTACTACAACACAAAGGGTGACCCGTAATGTAAACTATGGACTTTAGTTAAGAACAGTGTATTAGTGTTGGTTCATCAAATGTAGCAAATGTACCACATGAATTAATGCAAGAAATCCACAATAGGGAAATGGGGTGGGAGGTGGGTAGAGCTGGAGAATATGAGAACTCTGTACTTTCTTTGCTGTGTATGGTAAGCCTCAAACTTATTCAAAAAAGCCTATTAGCCTATTAAGTTTTACAAAAAAGTATTAATGCCTAATAAAGAGTTTGTAGATAACAACTATACAAAATAGTCAATAACCATATATATTTTGAAGGAATTTAACAAGACAGCCTCTTATGAATACGTTTCTGTTTTTGTAATTAACCATTTGGTATTTACTTTGCCTTTTTCACATTACTTGCAGCCATTCATTTTCCTGTCTTTTCTTTTTTTTTCTTTTCTTTGCTTTTTGGTCACTTCTATTAGGTGTGCTAGCCCTGTCTTGGTACCCACCTGATACAAGTGATGAGAATGGAGAACCTACTGATAGCTTGGTACCAACTATTTTGGATAAAGCTCATAAATACAATCTGAAGGTAGAGTATTTTATTTTATTTTCAAGTATATATGTATGCTAATGTCTTTGGATAAGAGGACAGTAATAGCAGTTTAATGAAAGCCGATGTAAACATAATGACTTAGCATTTTTAATAGTACTACATTTATTTCATAAAAAAAAATTCGTAATTAATATGAGTTCCAAACTGTCTAAATTATATTTTAGGTACTCCTTATTATTTTTTCTAATCATCTTTTATATTCATCTATTTATTGTTTTAGCAGAAAAAGAGGATTGAAAGGTTCTTTTATGAAGATAAAATAGAAATTAGGGAAGATTTATGTGTCTAAATGTCTTAGATATCAAATCTACTAAAAAGTATTGTTAACCATGTGACTTTACATGTTTATAAAATAGAAAATAAACTGTTGCTCAAATATTTTTCAGAATCTGGTTTTCATTTAACTTTACCATGGACATACACACAACTGTATATACATAGCATGCGGACAAAAGTCCACAGGCAGCTTTAAGATCAAGTGTATTCTACCCAGACATGACAGTATGTTGCAAATGAATAAGGATTTATCACAGCATAAGATTTTATGTATTTATTTCAGAAATGAATGAATCATGAAAGCTAAAAGGAATGATCATTAAAAGGATTTAAATACCACTACACAGCATAATTTAATCAAAAATTCATCATGTCATAGATAGCAACATTAATTCTAATAAATTTCTAAAAATTAACAACCATAGAGTCTGCGTTCTTGGGACACATTCAGTGCCACTGAAAGTTAATATTTAAGTCCAAACCATTTAAAAAGTATAAAATTGTTCAAATATTATAAAACTTTAATTAAAAATAGCACTTGTTTTAAAGAAAAAAATATCAAAACCAAAATTTAGATGATATACGAATGAATAGCATGGAGAGTTTTGTGTTGTCAGTACCAGTGGAGTATGGACAATCAAGCAGAAGAAGGAACCACTGAGGATGAAGTAGGAAATGAATGTAATATAAACCTTCAAAAGCAGCAGCCTCATAGATCCTCTTGAGTCATTTTCCACTTTGGGGAAAAGGCAAAAAGGCAAACCCATTGGTGAAACTAAAGTAGAAAAAAAAACAGAGAACATGATACCAGAAATTAAAAGGGGGTATACCTATAGCTACAGAAGAGAGTTTACATGTTTTTATGTGCATACTTTTATAGAAATGGGTAGTTCTCTAGGAAAGTATTTTGAAAAGTTAATTTTCTGGTGCAGAAAGAGATTTTTTAAAATGTGAATTGACTAATTATCCTGGGGAAAAATATAAAGGTAATTGAACAAATATCTTCCCTAAAGCTCCAGATTTACATGGCAATTCTGTTTAAAACTTTTGAGAAGCGTTTGATTCTTATAATTGGAATAGAGTGTAAAGTATACTTGCTAGCCATTGCTGCAAAACTCAGTAGCTTAAAGCAGCAACAAACACTTGTTATCTCACAATTTCTAAGGTCAAGAATCTGGAAGTGGGTTAGCTGGCTGGGTCTGGTTCAGTCACAGTCTGTCAGGGACGTGTTGAAAAGGAGCTGTGGACCGGTGCTGCAGCCACAGGGCTGCGGGAGACCCACTTACATGCTTTTCCATGTGGTGGGTGAACTGGGATTTTCAATTTCTCCATGTGGCTTTCCCAGAAGAAAAGATCTGAATATAGAAGCCACAATGTTTGCTGTTGTTTGTTTGTCTGTTTACTTAAAATCTTAGAAATGACACCCTATCACTGCTGCTCTGTTCTTTTGTTTTATTTACTACAAAATCAGGCCCTAGTACAGTGTGGGGGGGAATTGTGAAGTTTTGTAACCAGGAGATGGGAATCGGGGCCGCCTTGGATGCTGGCAACTACAGAAAACCCACATATTTATCCTAAAATGATAGCACAATTTTTATTTAAAACTAAACAAAGACAACACAAGACATTTACAGACTGATCTTACTATGAAATAGTTGCAGAATTCCTATAGAAAACTTAGATAAGAAGTGTTTATTAGCAAGGATTTATGAAGTTCCCAGAGCATGAAATCTGAATTTACATTGCCAGCATTCAGTCCCAGCTCAACTGCTTTCTACCGTTGCATGTAACACTTGTGCATCAGTTTCTTCATCTCTAAAATGGAAATAGTAACGAAATCTAGCATACGAAGTGGTTGTACAGATTACATGAAGTAATACAGGGTGGAGATAAAGTTCGTGTGTAATTTACTATGTTAAACTATTGTAAATTGTATGTAAAACACTTAGATTAGTGTCTGGCACAGAGTAAGCACTAAGTAAGCAAAACTTCATTGACTATTTAAAGGGTTTAAACATGCCAACATTATTGGATACCGAAATTTGAAAACCTAAAAATTAATTGCTAATAAAGTTCTCTATAACCAAAGTTCTTTAACTTGTAAAGAGTGTCTTTTAATAACTTACATCAAACATCATACTAATGGAAAAATAGTAGTATCATGCTGTTCAACCAGATCGATGTAAGAGTGGCCTTCATCACTAGTCCTAGTTTAGCAAATCTAGACAAAGTAGTCTGACCAAAACGTGCAAAGAAAAATGTTCTGAATAAAATGATCATTCTTTGCAAATTTCAAATATTTATAAAACCCATGAAAATTATCTAAAAACTATCAGAAATAATCAGTTCAGAAAAGTAGCTGGAAACAAAAAATTTGTAATTCTGTAAGATTCCTGTATTATAGTACACTATGGAATAGTATTTAGCCATAAAAGATGGAGACTTTACGTTTTTCGTGTTAACCTGGCTAGAGTTAGAGAACATTCTCTTTAACAAAGCATCACTCCACTCAGATCAGGAATGAGGCAAGGTTGCCCATTGTCTCCATTGCTCTTTAACACTATAATGGAAGTTTTAGCAATCACAATCAGGGAAGAAAAAGCAATTAAGGGTATCCATATAGGGTCAGAAGAGATTAAACTTTCAATTTTCGCAGACAATATGATTGTATATCTGGAAGATACCAGAGATTCTACTACTAAACTTTTAGAAGTAATCAAGGAATACAGCAGCATCTCAGGTTACAAAATCAATACTCATAAATCAGTAGCCTTTATATACACCAACAGCAGCCAAGCCAAAAAAGCAGTTATGGATTCTATTCCGTTCACAGTAGTGCCAAGGAAGATGAAATATTTGGGAGTTTACCTAACAAAGGATGTGAAAGATCTCTATAAAGAGAACTATGAAACTCTAAGAAAAGAAATAGCTGA
>NW_003852537.1:3637898-3699262 GCF_000181295.1 Otolemur garnettii | reverse complement strand
TGAAACTAATTCATAGCTTTTATAGGAATGTCATAACCTAATTATAGCCTTAGAATATGGGAAGGGGGTGGGAGAGGAGGTGAGGGGGATTGGTGGGGGAGGGAGGGTGATTGGTGAGGTCACCTCTATGGTTTATCTTACAAAGGTATAAGTGAATCTTTCGAAAAGCAGAGTATGAATGTCTTAATATCTAAGAAAATGACATGAAGGTTATGTTAACCTGTTTGATGAGAGTATTTCAAAATGTATATGAAAACAATACACTGTACCCCATGATTGCATTAATGTACTCAGTTATGCTATAAGAAATAATAAAGGGAATTTGAATGGGAAAAAAAAGTATCACAAGAGTGAAAAGCAAGCATCCAATTATTCAATACTAATATTAAGCCAGTAGATGAACTAATACATGCCCACACAAGAGAAAAATTCAATTTAATTCAAGCTGGGGGAGGGAGGAAGGAAGGAGATGGGTGTGCTCTCACCTAATGGGCACAAAGTAGGCACACCTCCTGGGTGTGAGACACAACTACAACAGAGACCTTACCTAACATGCAAATATTGTAACCTAAACATTTGTACCCTCACATTAATCTGAAATAAAAAGAATAATAAAAAAGAAAAAATAGGGTAAAGTACAGTGAAAATAGCATCAACATATGTACATAGAAATCCTTGGCATTTTATCAGAGGCTATGTAAGACCTGCATAAATGGAGAAATGTGAATTTTTATGGGAAGCTTCAAAATTGCAGGAAGGGCAATATTTATTTAATAAAATTTGTAAATTTAATACAATCTTTATTCCAATGGGATTTTAAATACAGAATTTGACAGACTAATCCCAAAAGGTCTATAAATATGTTGAAATAAAATAAGACTTTTAAAAAATGTTTTTTTTTAAGAAGAGGAAAACTTACATTCATTCCTAAATAATATATACTACAAAATGACGGGAATTAAAGGGAATAAAATTAGTCCCAGCATAGAGAAAGAGATCAAGGAAACGGGAGACAGAGTCCAGAAACAAGGCATTTAACATGGGAATCTAGTATGTGATTCAGGAATCCCTTCAAGTCAAGTGTCAAGGAATGCTGTTCATGATGTTGTCCTGGGAGACTAGTTCAGTGCGCTTTCTGCAGTCTCCACCTTGTTCTATGTCCTGAGGCTTTCATGTTTCAAATCTAATATCCCTTGGCCTCTGATTGCCCATGTTTCTTAGAGTTTATTCTTACATAATAAATGTGTTTGCAGCTCTCACTAAAATTGTGAATTTGAGTGTCTTTTAACCATTGACCCTGAGTTCTCAGATTGCTGTCACTTTTAAAAATTGCTGGAGCTTTCTTTGGCTCTGTAATTTCTTGCTTTGTCTATCCAATGGAGGACAGTCTAGCTTTTCCAGTATTGGCAATTGAACTTTGTTAAGAGGTGATGTGGATCATTGTTGGAATATTTTGTTTCAAATAGAAATGTGAAAAAGTAGTTTTAATTTTCCTTTTGTAACTTAGAGATTTAGTAGTTATTGGAGGATAGATATGGAACTCTAGGGAGAGAGGAATAGCTAACTAGGCAGCATTTTTTTATTCCTGTCCATAAAGCTGCCTCTTTCTGCTTTACAATCCCGAAACTGTTAAGACAGCGTCTCTCAAATTAGCTGACTGAGAAGAGCTGTCACCTGCCATGTCCCCCAGTTCCATTCGGTGAGTTTTCATTGGCATTTGAAATCTGCAAATAGGCAAGCCTCCTGGTTCTGGCACCCCGTCTGAATCTGGATGAGTGATTGATTTATCTTCTGCAAAACAGGTCCCAGAGTCACTCTTCTGTCCAGGGCCTGCTATAATCCTGGGGGATGGGAGCTCAAGAAACTGGCTGTTTCCGTTCTTTAAGAGATTTTTAACAGTAAAGTGAAATGTTCTGGTGCATGAAGATAGATTGGTTTGTCTCTTGTTTGAAGTGTCTGTGTAGGAGACTGTGGCAAAGAGCTCAACCGCTAATTGTCTTCGTGAATGTTGCCAACAGTATTTGTTTTAGATTTTATAAGTAATGATCAGAAACATTTGGAACTTGATAGACTAATGTTTTCCAAAACTTTTGGAACAATTTCTTGGCTTCACATTTGGGGAAGAACTCTTCATAGTGTAAAGAAGGATAGACCTGGAACCAGGAGACTGAGGCTGCTCCAGCTGAGCCCTCCTGGAATCTGCCTTTCAATAGTTCTAGGATCATCCCCCTCATTTATGAAATCACAGGATGAAACCATAAAATAGCTTTATTTATTGGATTTTTCTGTGATTTCTATTGTGATATTATATAGACAGATATTATTTTTATAATTAAAATGTAATCTTGTTTTTGTTAAAAAATGGAAAACTTTCCCTTTTGCTTGCTGATATATAAAGGACTGTTGGTGTGTTTAATTAATGACATTATTTAAAGTACTGAGGCAATATGATACAAAAAGATTAATGTTGTGAGTTCTGTGCTGATAAATTAAGGCCTACAATGCACATAACTAACCTCTAAACTCTTAAGTCTAAAATGAGTTCATTAGTAACTTGTCTTTTTTCTTGCTAATCTTTAAAGCAAGGAAATAATCTGCCCTTTTACCCCAATTTGATTAATATTAATTTGTTTAGCTTTCCACCTTTCCACTTATCAGTTTTATTTTTAAAATAATTCTAATGATTGTCATGTATTAATTCTTCTTTAATCTTTATTAATGTGTTCCTCATTCTTGGCTTGGGTTTAACGGTTTACTGTTCATAATATTTTAACTAGTATTAGTCACTAATTACTTTGCAATTTCAATTTTAATTAACTTAAACCAAGAGTTATTTTAGGTGAGTGCTTTTTAAATTATTATTAATGATATGAACAAATAAGAATAAAAAGTATTTAGTGTTTTAGTTACTTGTTTTGCATTATTCTTAACAAATATGGATTTTTTTGGAAATGTAAAGGAGTGAAACTAAGATCTGTCATGATTTTTCAGAGAGATTTAGATTATTATTTTATGTGTTATATTCTGATCTGCATATTCACTGGAGCAAGAGCTGTCATCTAATAAAACTCAGCTGGATCCTGTCCACTGTATCTTGTCTCTCTGTTAAGAACACAGTAGTAAAATAATGTTTTCAGCGATACATAATGGAGTTGTTTGGTATTTTCTGTCATTGCCTGGTGAATGTCCCTATTTACCTCCCATTTCACAGGCAGAATGAGTGTGTGTCCTGTCCTTCTGTCTTACTGTTGTTGGGTTTGGCCTCATGGCTTGCTTTCCTTCACAAGCTGTGAGAAGACACAGTCTCTGCCTTGTGCTTATGTGGTTGTGCCCCCTTCTGACAAGGACCCAGAATGACAGATACAGGAGGTTAATTTGAACAAGGTCCACACCCTAGAGCAGAGCCAGCTCTTATGTTCAAGAAGCAAATGCTTGTCTTTGTAAGTCATTGAGATGGTTGGCCTGTTTGATATACAGCGACATCACATCAAAACCTGACTGAATTAAATCATTCATTTAGGTAAGAGAAGTCAAGCAGTTCCAGTGGTTCTTAGACCTTTGCTCAGTATTGTAGGGGGAAACCAACTCAGCCACTTATGGTCTTGCATTTTAATAAATTTAGTTTTTTATTTTAGAGTAGCAAGTTTTCCTTCTATTTTATAAAGAAGCATACATAAATCGCATACCATTGGCTTATCAGCATTCATTATTCTTTCCATATGCCTCCAGAGTCATCATTATTTCTGATTTTAAGACATGCAGATTTTTGACCAGGTGACTACTGCTTATAAGTATGTCTGTGATTGTTTCTTAAGTGATTTTTCAGATTCATTTGAAATCTATTATCCATGATCTCTCTTTTTTCTTCTTTCTTGTTCCTAAATGAACACTGTGAATTTATAGTGGAAACTTGGTGAATCTTACCTAAGTGGAGTATCATTGGCAAAGCTTAGAGTCTAATTTGAGTGTTGCCATTTTTGCATGAAAATCATTCATCCATTTATTTTTGCATGCATTCTTTTATTGCTGTTTTGTGCCAGATACTGTTCCAGATGCTGGCAATATTAAGAAGATACGTATTAGCTCTGTCCTTCAGAGACCTTGCAACCTATTGGAGATTAGGCAAGATAAGTAAATTGCAGGAAGAGAAAAGTACAAAGTATTAGGGTAGGAAGACCTACCTCATTTCTGCAGTGGCAAAGGCTGGAGCGTGCGTAGGGGTGAGCATAGAGAATGGAAGGGTTGGAGAAGGAGAAAAATGTAGTCAGATTTTTCACTTCAGAAAGTTCACTTTGGCTGCAGGTTAGAGAAGAGACTGGCAAGGTCAAAACTAGAAACCTGAATTGGGGGAATGGTTTGGCTTTTTGGTTTCGCAAATATGTGGATTTGCACTTTACAAAAGAAGCACTTCATCTTTAAAATTTACAGCTTTAAAGTTAAGATCATTTTGATAAAGGATATTTGCTTAAATGTGGTGTCCTTTTTATATACAATGGAAATTTAGAAAATGTAATGTGCTATCTGAAGGAAGAATTACTCAAGGCAACATTATATAAGTCTGAAAATATTTATGTATTTGACAGTTTTTTTTTCAACTGAAGTTAAAAAGCAAATACTAAAACTACTGAAAAATCAAACTGCCCTAGTAGCTGTTACTCTAGCAATACTAGCAATATACTGCAAAAACAAATTTGACCTTCATTGCTGACAAAAACTTCTTATATGTAATATTAGTGTAATCTCATGTTATTAAAAGTAGGGAATTATATTTTCACTAAATACTATCTGACCTTAAAAATAGATTCTGTGAAAATGAACACCACTGATTAATGGAAAATATCTTTTGATTTAATTCGGGTGATTGAAAACAAAGTTTTGTATCACAGTAGAAGTCTCTAGTTTCAAAAGAACTACATAGAACCTGAGACCTAAAATAAAAACAGTAGCAAGAAATTTATTAGATTTCCATAAAGATTTTTAATTGCTGTTGGTAAATCAGTAAAATTAGGAATGAAAGTGAAAATCCTAAAATTCTTTGCAAAAATTTCATTTATGGTAATTATCATCTGTATTATCCACATTACTTTAGAAGTGGCATACAAAATGGTTTTATTAGCCAAAATTAGTTTTTATTGATTTAGGCACAGCTGACTGTTTTTAGTTAAAAAATTTAAGTCTGTGCATAGTTTTCTAAAAATATTTTTAGTTACTGCTTTCTACTATCATCTAAGAGACACGAACATCTCAATAATTTACATGTCAAGAAAATTATTGTCCTTCATAGTGCTAATGGGTATTATTTTTTCAGTAATATCATTATATATTCCTTAAATAATAGCACAAATTAAATGCACACTGTTTTGTAAAATGCTATCTTAGTGAAGTAGAAGAATTTGTCATTTAAAGAAATTTACTATTGCGTCCTTTTAAATATAAATTTAATGTTCACATATCTGAAAAAATAATCCATATTTTTCTGGATCTCATATATACATACACATACACACACACATATATATATATATATATATACACACACACATATATGTATTTTGCATTTCTTCAAAAGAAGGTATGTTTGACTATATGGCATATTCTTTTATATTCTCTCTATATATTTTATATAGAATATAAGTAAATAAGATATTTTTATAAGGAATAAACATTAAAAAAGCATTGCACAATGGTTGAGCATTTGAGTGAATTCAGATTGCCTGTATGCTTCTAACTGAACCTATCTGGGCAAGTTACTAAACCTATCTTAACTTTGATTGCCTCATCTAAAAAATGGAAATAGTTATAGTAACTACCTTATGGAGTTGTAAAGATTAACTGAGGTAATAAATATAAAATGTTTAGTATATGATATAGCTGAAGAAATTCTTAGTAAATGTTATTACTAAGAATTCTCTGGTAACTTCTGTGTTCAATAAATACTCATCTTAAATTAAGATTATTAAATCAGTCACTTTAATAAATATATGGAATATACTTTCATTTTTAGTTTTAGACTACAGGTAGTTTTTTCTCTAATTGGTACTTTTGTTTGTTTGTTTTAGGTCACTTTTCACATAGAACCATACAGCAATCGAGATGATCAAAACATGTACAAAAATGTCAAGTATATTATAGACAAGTGAGTTTCTTCAATGTTTATAAATACTGTTATGTGATCCTCTAATAATTATTGTTATAATAAGAGTACATTAAGTTATTTTTGAGAGATTTGAATGATTTATAATCTGATATTTTTAATAAAATTAATTTGAATTGTGCTTAAAATGAATCTCATAATCATTTTGAGTTACACTTCTCAAATTCTTTTCAATTTGTTTTTTGTATGAATAAAGATTTCTACTTTTACTATTTTACAAGGTTTATAAGGCTGTTTTGGGTTTCTATCATTGAAATTTTAAATTGATAGTATTTTTTAAATCTTTAGCAACTCAGAGTTATATCTTCTTAAAAAGAAGATTCAGATTATGAAATGCAAACTGCTTTTTAGTGCTGGACCCATAATTAATCTTTTCATTTATATCTAGTCTTTACAAAAAAAGAAGAATTTGTTAATACAGTTTCATTTTGTTAAAGGATGTTACTGATCACAGTCTGAGAGATGCTGCACTATCACAGAGAAACTTGTCAGGAACAGTAGCATAATTATTACTGATACAAGAAAAGCAGTTTATGTATTCATTTAGAAAATAATAGGCTTTTTAGGGCATTAATCATCTTTTGTAAATCTCAATATGTGATAACTGATCTCTTACTTGGTAATGCATCCAGTACCTAATTTTCTAATGTGTAAAATTAAAAATGCATTTTCAATTATACTTACATAATGGATTCCCTGAAGAAATGGAGCAATGTGCTTAAACCATACTGATTCCTTTATTTTCATCACGTAAACAGTTTTTGTCTATGGAAATGGGTTGTGAATATTCATTTCATTTTTACCTATGCTTGTGTTCCAGATATGGAAGTCATCCAGCCTTTTACAGGTACAAGACAAAGACCGGCAAAGCTCTTCCTATGTTTTATGTCTATGATTCTTATATCACCACGCCTGAAAAATGGGCCAATCTGTTAACCACCTCAGGGTCTCAGAGTATTCGCAATTCACCTTATGATGGATTGTTTATTGCACTTCTCGTAGAAGAAAAACATAAAAATGACATTCTTCAAAGTGGTTTCGATGGAATTTACACATATTTTGCCACAAATGGCTTTACTTATGGCTCATCACATCAGAATTGGGCTAGCCTAAAATTCTTCTGTGATCAGCACAACTTAATATTTATCCCAAGTGTGGGCCCAGGATACATAGATACCAGCATCCGTCCGTGGAATACTCAGAACACTCGGAACCGCATCAATGGGAAGTATTATGAAATTGCTCTGAGTGCCGCACTGCAGACGCACCCCAGTTTAGTTTCTATCACATCTTTTAATGAGTGGCATGAAGGAACTCAGATTGAAAAAGCTGTTCCCAAAAGAACCAGTAACACGGTGTACCTTGATTACCGCCCTCATAAACCAGGTCTTTATCTAGAACTGACTCATAAGTGGTCTGAAAAATACATTAAGGAAAGAGCAACTTATACATTAAATCACTAGCTGCCTAGTTCTTAGTGGGCAGCTAATTATTGAATCAGCTAATTTTAATAAATGCCTTTTGGGTGGAAAGAAAACTGCCCCAAATCATTATGCACTGTTACTGTTATCTTTAATAAAAATAATTTTTACATCAGAGAGATATTATCATCGCCTCCCCTCACAATAACGTACTGAGAAAATACCTGGAGGGAACATTGTGTGAGTGACATTCCTTCTGGCATAATTTACTGCATTTCTGACTGAAAGTGAAATTCTGATTCTATGGCAGCTAAATTTTCATTTTATAGTAGATAACGTGCTTGTGTTGCATAAAGCAGTACCCAGTTATGTTCTATTTGGACCGTCAGCCCCAAGAAATAAGACTGTGTGTGTATTTGATACATCTATCAGGAAAACAAAAAGCCTGAAAGATAATAATGTACATGTTTAGTTCTAATTCTTTTTTCAGTGCTTCAGTCAACTTCATTGTATTGGCATTCAGACTCTGGATAACTCTCCAATAATGATGAAATTTTTAAGAATAATAAAATCACTGTACCTCTCTCAATTTTTCTGTGAACCTAAAACTGCTTTAAATAATAGTCTATTTTTAAAAATCAAAAATATAATAAGATACCTTAAGCCTTACTGTGACCACACTGTGTGAGGAAGGCCTGCTTTCTTCAGCACAGTTTGTATCACCATTTGCAGAGTTTTCGTTACCTAGAACATAATTATTTCTCATGTACACTGTTTTTGCTTTACTCTGCTGAATTTCAGATCTTAGAAGCTATGAAATACACTTTTTAAAAAAAAAGTTAAAATTGCTTCTCAATTATTAAGAAAGCAATTGTTTCAGAATTATCATGAAGATATGATGCCCTAAATATCAATATATTGGGGATACTTTGTCAGTCTTTAATGTATTTTCATTATTCATGTATTTAATCAGAGACCAATTATCATCTAAGAAATCAGGAAGTTACTATCATTGGATTGCTTTTTAATATTTTAAGTTATTTTTAACAAAAGCACAGAGAAAATTTACTGAACCACTTTAGATTTTAGAAACATAGAAATGAAATTCTTTCACATATAAAATAAATCCTGAAGTTTGGCTTTAAATTAATTTTAATGCTTTATAATAACGATCAAAATAATATTTCTAAAGGATAATACTTTAAATTATTGTATCTAATAATTTCTTTATTTTATTGTATCTTTAGGTTAAAATACTTGTGATTAATTGCTACCATATATGCTAAAAATGAATCCTTTTACTTTATAAGCTAAATAATAAAATGCACCCTATTTTTATAGTTGATATAGAACTATAGTTAAAACATGTAACATATATCCTGTTACATAAATGTCATTTCTTAGATATTTAATCCTATTAAAAGGGACAATAGGCAATGAAAAAATACATATAAATTTTCAGAGCATAATGTCATCCATTCAGAAACATAAATTAGGATGGAAATTTATTATAAAATAGCCCATCAGATGATAAAATTTGCTTTTAAAACAATGGTTTTGAAGTAAAATACCATGTTTTGGAAAAGAGGAATCATTAATGTTAAATTATTTATAATATAAGAATTTGCCATTTCTCCGAGAATGATCAGGCCATAGGAAATTAGTGCAGTAGTGATAATATGACTACTTTTTAGGGGAATATACAAGAATAAATCACTATAATGATACTTTGATATAACCAGGCACCTTCAAGGAACAGCCGTACAAATACAACCTGTGGATTTTTTTTCTTCTTTCTTCTATCCGGTTAACCACTATGTGCTGTGTATAGGAATAACTATGTCAGACCTGATGATCTTTATAACATACCACGTCTTACTATAGTTTGGTTGGAGAAGTACTACAGAGAAATTTTTGTCATTGCTTATGTAGTGTATTTGAACCCACCGTTATAGAAAATAAGTTTTATGAAGTATTTACATGAATAGGGAAAAGTGTAAAAACAAGGTCAACACATCCTCAACACAGACGCCACCATGCTCTGCATTGCTCTTGTTGTAGACAGTGGACTTCACTGCTGAGCTTCGGGGATTCCCCAGCGTGTTACCCAACCAGCCAGTGGCAATCAGATTTCACAGGACTGTAAAACAGATTCTGTCTTTGTTCCAAATGTCATTCTCCACGGAAGAATGTGGAATCTGATCTGTGTTTGGAATCTGATGGAATAATGACTTAGTAGTTTATAATTATATGAATATCTGGGGTTTTTTCTCCTTTAAAAAATATTTACAGTCATCCCTCAGTATCTGTGGGGGATTTGTTCTGTGAACTCCCATGGACACCCCTGATATAAAGTGGCGTAGTAGTCGCAATGTAACTTATGCGCATCTTCTCGTCCGCATTACATTTTCTCTGGATTACTTATAATGTTTCATACCATGTAAATACTGTGTAAATAGTTTTTTCTTGTGTTTGGAGGGAATAATGACAAGACAAAAAGTCTAGTGGAGTCTTTTGTTTCAAATATTTTAAATCTACAGTTGTTTGAATCTGTGGTTACAGAACTCATAGATGTGAAGGGCCAAATGTGTTAGGAATTATCTCTAATAATTTTGTTAATTCTTGGGTAGGAATGCTTTCAAAATCTTCCTCAGGTACTCATTAGAGCTGTTCTTACCATTTGACTTATAACAGTTTAGACTGTTATGACCATAAGTAAATAAAGCAAATAAATGATTTCTTAATTCAAAACAACTATAGGCTTGAATTCAATACACTAATATAACTGGTAAAATACAAAGTGATTTAATGTATGCAATGCATGAATTATAAGGGATCATTTGTAAGTTATTTGTTTTTATGGTTCAGTCTAAGTGTTTTGACTGTATAGAAACCAAACATTTTATTGCTTCCTTTAAGGACTAGTATTGTCAAAAACTGCTGTTATTAATATATATCTGAGTTGAATGTTAACTTTTTTTCTGCTTATTTTAATACTGTAATTTTAAAAACTGACTATTTTGTTATATGGAGTAGTTAATGTTTAATAAAAACATACATGAAATACCTGGTATCTTAGATATTAAAATCTATTCATTTCTCTTTATGAAATATTGTATTTGATTTCTGATTAGCAGGTGAAAAGTAATATTCAGTCATTCTTTTTTTTATATATTTTCTCTATTGACAAATGCAGCACTTGCAAAGTGGATCTTTAACTGTACATACTTTTAAAATCTGTTAATTTGTGTTATATATATAAGTATACATAGCCACACACATCAAATTTTCTGAAAATTTAAGAGATTTTTAAATTATTTTCTTCTTTGGTTACAATCTTATATTAGCATAGATATCCATTAGGAAATTGAGCTTCTCCTGAAACAGCAAAATACCAAGCCAACAGAGAACTTGCCGCGTTCATAACTGTATACCTTTCAAACTGATCAGTCATCCAATTAAATGTAACTGCTCCTGAACTCACAGTGCCTACAGAAAAAGCCCTTTAAAATCTGTCTACATTTTGAAATACAGTGAAATACTCTCTTGTTCCAAAGGGTGAAAAAGCAGTTTACTTTACTCATGACCATTAAAATCTTAATTATTTAAAATAAAAATAAAATACAGAAAATGCAGTTATTTTTATATGTGTATTCATAGTTTATAAATAAAAACATGACATAGCCACAAGCCCAAGAGATTTATGGCCCAGACCATTCCTTTTCAAAAATGTACCCCAAGTTAAATTTTATACGACTTTGTTACACATACACGTAAAAGTTAAATGTTATTGTGTGCTTACTATAAGATTCATTTTGATAATTCAGGCACTACTTTGGCTTAATTACTTTGTACAGACTCATTCATCCTTAGTCAAAAGAAGTGAATTTTATATTTCCAGAGAAAAGCTTCTTGAAATACTATTCTTTTCCTTGTACAATTGATTGTTTCTTAAGGTTAGAAAACAAATGAGAGCACAGTTTCAAAAGAGGTAGCAGTATAGAGCATTAATTTTTATATATGTAAAAAACGATTAGTGTAAAGGTTGACAAATACTGTTCTAGTTATTTCTATCTTGAGAGATACAGTAAGGAAAATGTTCATTAAACAGAGAAAAGAACCGTTAAGCCTTGAAATTAGAAGAAATAATGTATTTCATTAAAATTTGATTACTTTGATATTATAAATTCATCTTCCATAATATAGAAAAATAAGGGAGCATTCCTGATGAGGCTGGTATAACATAAATCCAAAATAAGATAATAGGACAATGTTACATATCAACATAGAGAGAAAATCATAATCTTAAAATGACCAAATCAAACAGCACGGAGTAGGTAAAGTCTATCATGATCAAGCTGAAGTTAATTCCTGTATTGAAATGGCAATTTAACATTAGAGAAGTAATTACATTAGCAAAATAATGATAAAGTTTGGTAAAGGGTTGAAAATTTTCAGTATTTGCATATGTTTACTCTTGGCAAATTAGAAATGGACTTTCTTAATCAGAAAAAAAAACGATATCTACAAAAACTGTACACTATGCTAATTATACTGAATTTGAAATATTCCCTTTTAGATAGGAAGCAAAGCAAGGATGTTCATTATCACAAATGCTGCCCAACATAGTACTAGAAACTGTAGCCAATATAGGAAAGCAAGAATGAATCAATAAAATACTTTTCATTTATAAAAGCAAGAATGACTAAATAAATGAAATACTTTTTATGTATAAAGTTCGAAATAAACTACAGATGGGCTGGGTTTAGTGGCTCATACCTTTAATCCTAGCACTTTGGGAGGCCAAGATGTGAGAATTGCTTGAGCCCTGGAGTTCAAGGCTATGGTGAGCTATGATTGTATCACTGGACTCCAATTTTGACAAGAGAGGGAGATCCCATCACTTTAAAAAATAATTTACAGATAAATTAGAGAATTTAGCAAGAGTGTTACATACCATCCTCTAGAAAAAAATCAGTTATAAAATTTTACATAAAGTCCCTTATAAAGTTAAAAATACAAAGGAGGTTTACATCACAAAATTTTTATAGATACTAAGTTTATATTTATTGCATACTGTTCTTTTACATAGCATTTTTAATTGCTCAGACATACCCATTTACATTAACATGAAACACCTTACTCTCTGACTTCAGGTAAAAAAAATCAACTGAATCTAATTGCTAAATTATTACATAAAAATTTGCTGTGTTGTAATATTTAATTAAATGATTCAAAATTATGCTTTTCTTTTTCAGTATCACATAAGGAAAATATTTAGTGACAATCATTATGTGCAGCTGAGCTCAAATTCTGCTCTTGTTTTTCCATATATGAGTACTGTATGTTTGTAACTAAACATTAAATTTAATCCCCAAATAAAAATTCTGTTAATATAACATTTCCTCACATTATTTTTTTCCTTGATTCATTCTTAAGTAATTACATAATATTTTCTCATATTAGAATACATGTACTCCAACTCTGCAAAAAGGATTTGCAGTATTTTCTACAAAAGGTAAAATATATTACACATTATATAAATATATTTATATGTTAAGAAATTAATGTATAAATAATGAAGTGTGAAATTAAAAAAGAATGTTCATACATAGTTCTAATATGTATAGTTTGTTATACATTTATAATTGAGCCTCTTATGCATGGATTGTTAAAATCGTTAAAAAGTTGATACTGCCCAAAGTGATTTAGAATTCAATCTTTATCAAAATACCAATGTAATATTTCATGGATCTAAAAAAAAAAGTTCTATGCCTCATTTGGAACCAAAAAAGAGCCTAAATAGCTAAAGCAACCTTACACAAAAAGAACAAATTTGGAGGTATCACCTTCTGTGACTTCGAATTAAACTACAAGACTATAGTAACCAAAACAGCTTGGTACTGGGATAAAGGTAGAGGGATGGACCCATGGAACAGAATACAGTACCCAGATACAAAGTGTTCCACCTATGATCAACTGATCTTTGACAAAGCAAACAACAACATACACTGGAGAAAGGAAGCCCTATTCTGTAAATTGTGCTGGGAAAACAGTATAGCCACATTCCTAGAAAGAAACTATATTTTTGTTAACCATACACAAAAATTAATTGAAGATGAATAAAAGACTTAAGTGTAAGTCATAAATCCATAAAAAATTATGAAAGAAAACAGGACAAACTCTTCTGGGCTCATTCTGGGCAAAGATCCCAAAGATCCCAAAGGCAAATAAAGCAATAACAAAAATAAATGAAGAGAGTTTGGATTAAATTAAAATGCTTTTGCATAATGAAGGAGATTATCAACACACAAGCTACAGAATGAGAGCCAATAATGGGCTAATGTCCAGAATCTACACAGAACTCAAAAATCAAGAAGAAAAAACAATGTTATTAAAAGGTGGATAAAGACATGAACAGATGTTTTTCCAGAGAAGACAGATGAATGGCCAACAAACATGAAGAAATGTTCAGCATCATTAATCATAAGGAAAATGCAAATTAAAACCACAAAGAGATAGCACTTTTGCTCTGTCAGAATGGCCATTATTCAAAGTCAAAAAGCAATGGATGCTGGCATGGATGCAGAAAGCAATAAACCCTGACACGCTACACTGTTGGTGAGACTGGTAATTACTATCACTGTAGAAAACAGGATGGGGATTCCTCAAAGAAGCGTAGACTTACCATTTGATCCAGCAATTGATACCACTACTGCGTATTTATACCCAAGAAGGAAAAGTCCTTTTATCAAAAGACACCTGCACTTGAATGTGTATGCACTCGAATGTTTATTGCAGTACAATTCACGATCACAAAGATGTAGAATCAGCTAAGTGCCCATCAATTCATAAGTGGATTACCCAGTCAAAAAAGAATGAAATAATGTCTTTTGCAGCAACTTGGATGGAACTGGAGATGATTACCCTAAGTGAAATATTTCAGGAATGTAAAAACCAACACCACATGTTCTCTCTAATAATTGGGAGCTAATCATTGGGCCTCATGTGGGCATAAAGAGATGTTAAGAGTCACTGGAATTAGTCGGGGAATCAAGAGGGAAGAGGTAAAAACTTAAAACAGATACAACAAACACTATTTGAGTGATGGACACCTGACGAGCCCTGAATTAAGCACTACAAAAGGTAGACAAAATATTTGCAACAAAAATATTTGTATTCCCTTGGTATTTTGAAATTAAATATATATATCACAATATAAAGTTGACCCACCTGATAATTAGTGCAAGAGACTACTATAATGGCTCTTATGCACAGCACAGAATCTGTTCCTTTCCTATTGGGGCCGACTTTACCTTGTCCGTACATTTGAAGATACATTCCTTAAATAGACATCATATTGTACTTAGTATCAACCATGCAAATACGACAGGAGGCTGTCAAGTAATGTAAATGAATTTATCCAGTTTAAGACCATTGGGAATACGAGGGTGTGGACATGGCACACTCCTCAGCTGTGTCAACATTACCTTTGTCACTGTAGGTCACCAAGTGAGGACGTGTATGTGCTTGTACATGTTCGTGTGAACTTTTCTAATTACAATATGGGCAAATATTATAATTTTTTTACTCGTTGCTGGTCAACTCCTGGGTCACTAATTTGTGACATCTGATATAAAATATACAAAATTATGTTATGAAAAATGTCTTCAGCATTTTGTAACATTCAGAAGCAGATTTCATGTCTAGTTATGATGATTTGAATAAAGTCTAAGCATCAAACAATAAAAATCAAGACAGTGAAAGTGAATCCCTGAGTGGATCTGCTTTTAGGACACCTTTCCCTGGTTGTTTTCTGATGCAGAATCAGAGATTAAACCACCTGAAGAAGTGAGCTAAGTGCCTATCTCTCAGCCAGTCTTCTCTACTATGCCTTTTAATTTGATTTCTGAGTAACTGATCTGAGTTAACTTATGGTCACTAAGAAGGACCTGGAATGCTTTTACTCCATGTTGCTTAATAGATAATGGGTTCATTTTGAAGCCTGCCAGGTAGGTAGGAAAAAACCTAAGTATCTGGGTTCAATTCAACCCCTACTTTTGCAACCTACTTTCTGCCTTTGTGCCACCGGCCTCAGCCTTCCAGCTCACTAGTTGGCCTTTCTGTTTGACGCTCAGCTTACCTGCTTGCTTTCTTCCCTGCTTTGTTTCAGAAAGGTGTTAGTGGCTTGCTAGAATGCAAAGCATATGACAATATATTCTCAGTTAAAAGTGTATAAAAATAGGAACGTAGGGCTGGGTGCCGTGGTTCACGCCTATACTCCTACCACTCTGGGAGGCCAAGGTGGGTGGACTGCTTGAACTCAGGAGTTTGGGACCAGCCTGAGCAAAGTGAGGGAGACTCTGTCTCTACTAAAAATAGAAAAACTGAGGCAAGAGGATCACTTGAGCCCAAGAGTTGGAGGTTGCTGTGAGCTGTGACCCCACTGCACTCTACCCGGGCCACAACTTGAGACTGTCTCAAAAAAAAAACAAAGGAACATAACTATCAAGTCCACACTGAGCCCAGTATTAAAGAAAAAGGGAATATCATGGTAACAGACATTGCTACATTGGTAGTCATAAATTTAAGATTTCTAATCGTCTACATGTTATACAATGTTTACAATATAAGGTACAAATAAATTTCTTTAGAAAGGTATAACTGGCTTGGTACTAAAGGAGGATTTCTTCTGAAGGTTCCCATAAAGAGGACACTGTAACATAAGGAACAGGGACCTTTATCAGCCTGAATTTTGTAAGATTCTTATAATATCTGTGTAGTATATGATTACAGTAATACACTGGAGCAGTTTACTAAAAGCAATCATTTTGGAGGAAATACATGTGTGTGTATATGTGTGTACAAGTACATATTTTATATATAATATATATTTTTAAAAGAATTGGGCAGTGCCTGTGGCTCAAAGGAGTAGGGCACTGGTCCCATATACCAGAGGTGGCAGGTTCAAACCCAGTTCTAGCCAAAAACTGCAAAAAAAAAAAAAAAATATATATATATATATATATATATATAAAATATGTAATATCAAGGAGTGCATGGCTCATGTGTCTTTCAAGCAATTTTTTCTTCATTTTTTTATTATTAATTATTTAATTTTTATTGTATCCTTGCCAGAAAGTGTAGTGGTGAAGGCAGCATACACATGAGTTAGACACTGGTTTCCTGACTTTAAGATTCTTACAGGTTTTAATTGATAAATCGCCCTGTTTTAAGTCATGCAGATTTACTTCTTGTGATTCCTTAAGGATGTCTAATGTCTAATCAGATATACCTTTCTCATAAATAATCAAAATTAAGAGCTACATATATTAGTCCACAAGGGAAGGGGAAATTAGCTATAAGACTCAGAATTTTATGTAGGAAAGGAATAACATTTAATGAATTGACAGTATAATAATCATAGCTCACTGTCCATTCACAAAAATTGCCAAAATGTTTGCTTGTGACTGATCTGCCCTGTTTGTATATATTTAAAATGAGGACATTGGACTAAATGCCTGTTGATATTGCTATTTAGCACTAAAATTATTTTTATGTTAATGATATCAAAACGAGAAAAATTCTGCATTTTTATAAAACAGCCATAAAATTTCTGAGGGGGGAATAAAATTTTTGTAAAATTTACACAGAGTTATGGAGTTAGTGTGTAGTAATGATGTAGTGGTCGGGTCAGGGGTATCAGTATATCTATCACTCAAATAAAGGACACTGCAGCCACTAATTTCTCCTCATCCTCCTCCCCCCAGTGACTCACCCTCTAGTCTCCACCATCTGTCACTCTCCACATCCACTTGTACAATTTTTTAGCACCCACTTAAAAGTTAGAACATGTGATATCTAACTTTTTGTGCCTGGCTTCACTTTAGATAATGACCTCCAGTTCTGCACATGTTGCCAAAGAACACAGGATGTCAATTTTTTATGACTGAATATGGATGCACTGTGTGTGTGTGTGTCTATCTATCTATCTATCTACCTATCTATCTATATACACATATATCACATTTTCTTCATTTATTCAACCGTTCATGGACACTTAGGTTGATATTTTTCCTATTGTGAATATGGCTACTGTAAACACATGAATGAAGATGTCTTTTTGATACATTGATTGGTTTTCCTTTGGGTGGATATACAGTGATGGGAATGCTGGATCAGATGGTAGTTCCAGTTTTAGTTATTTGAGAAATCTCTATAGTGTGTTCCACAGAGGATGTGCTAATTTACATTCTCATCAACAGTGTATGAAAGTTCACTTTTCTTTGCATTTACACCAATATCTGTTATTTTTGTCTTTTTAATAAATGCCCATCCTAACTGGAGAATGGATATCTTGCTGTGGTTTGATTTGCATCTCTGATTATTAATAATGTTGAGTATTTTTCCATGTACCCGTGGACCATTTGCATGCAGATTTTTGGGAAAATGTCCACTTTGTCCACTTCTAATGGGATCATCTGTTTTTGTTATTGCTGAGTTCCTGAAATAATATGTTATGGACATTAGTGCCCTGTTTGATAGTTTGCAAATATTTTCTCTCATTCTACAGGTTTTCTCTTCACTCTGTTGATCATTTCTTTAGCTATGCAGAAGCTTCTTAATTTAATTAAGTGTAAGTTACTTTCTGTTTTTGTTGCCTGTGTTTTTGAGGGAGGTTTTAGTCATAAACTCCTTGGCTTCCCTATCCCAATGTGGAGAGGAGTTTACCCTGAGCTTTCATCTAGTGTTTTTATAGTTTGAGTCGTCTTATGTTTAACTCTTTAACCTACCTTAAGTTGAGTTTCATGTATGGTGAGACAGAGAGATAGAGTTTCATTCTTCTGCATGTGGCAATCCAGTCTCCCAGCACCACTTCTTAAAGAGACTGTCCTTTCCCAAGCATGTGTGCTTATCAGCAGCTGCAGTTTCCTTCTTCAGGGTTTTATAGTTTCCATTATAAAGATCTTTTACTTCCTTGTTGAAATTTATTGATGGGTATTTTATTTTTTTGTAGCTATTGCAAATGGATTGCCTTCTTTTGTTGTTGTTGTTGTTGTTTTTGGCCAGGGATGGGTTTGAACCTGCCACCTCTGGCATATGGGGCGGCCCCCTACTCCTTTGAGCCACAGGAGCCACCCGTGGACTGCCTTCTTGATTTCTTGCTCAGCTCAGCTTTGTCATTATTGGTGTGCATGCAGTAGGTACACTACTCACTTTGGTACATTGAGTTTGTATCTTGCAACTTTACTATATTAATTTCTCAAATCTAGGAGTTCTGTGGTAGAGTCTTCAAGCTTTTCTAGATACATGATTACATCATCAACAAACATGGATAATTTGACTCCCTCTTTTTCAATTTGGAGGGCTATTTTGGAAAAAAAAAATTCAAATTTATTCCCCATCAGACAGAGGCATCAGCGGGGCTAGCTGCAGGGTTTCTCTGTAGATCAAATATTCACAAGGCATTATTAGCTCAACAGCAAAAAGCCACTGGTGTGTTCTAAGTAACAACATTCACTTCACAGTATAAATAGTTACTATTGTTGTGTTCACTTTAAATTCCAGAAGGAGGCTGGGCACCCATAGCACAGTGGTTATGGTGCCAGCCATATATACCAAGTCTGGTGGGTTTGAGCCCAGCCTGGGCCTGCTAAACAACAACAACTGCAACAAAAAATAGCTGGGCATTGTGGTGGGCACCTGTAGTCCCAATTACTTGAGAGGCTGAGGCAGAGAATTGCTTAAGCCCAAGAATTGAAGGTTGTTGTGAGCTGTGACACCACGGCACTCTACCAAGGGTGCTATAGCGAGACTCTGTCTCAATAAAAAAAAAAAAAAAATCCAGAAGGAAAGGCACAACTTGGAAAAAAAAATACTACAGGCAGGTGCAATAACTAAGAAAGAAAATTTTGTGTAACAGTGTTGATGTATTTTTAATAAGGGCCTTTCACGGAGAGAGGAAAGACTTTCTTGGCCCAGAAGCAAAGGGTTCCTTTTTCCTCCCTTATTAAAGCATTGTTTTTTAACCTTTCTTATCTCAGGCACACTTGAACCTATAGTTAAATTTCCATGACATGCTGAAATTATGTTAATCAAAAAGAAAGAGTTAAAAAGAAAATATACTTACTGTGTTTTGAACTAATCTTGAAAATAGTTTAATTAACGTTCTTTAAAATTTTTAACAGCACACCTAGGATCCTCTTACAGCAGGCTGGTTGAAAATCACTGCATTAAAGCAACATGTCATCATTTGTTCAATATTATTACATGTACAAAAAGGAATTACAAAAAGGAATCCCAAAAAATATCTTGAAAGTCCAGCTGTCTCCATCAACTATTAGGTTTAAGACAGGGCATGGGAATATTTAAGCAAGACTAAAATAGGAAAATAGAGACTGGTTACAAAATGTAAAAAATAAATAAATGAGGTATATACATTAAAAATTCCACATTGAGGACTTGCCTTTTTCAACTTTGTAGCCTCCATGAACTACTCAGGGGAAAAAAATCTTCATAATTACCTGGCATATGTCACGCCAATGAAATTCAACAACATCCATGTGTGAGCCTGTGGTAGGAAATCCACCCTCGAATGAGTTTCTTCTCAAGAATGAAAACCTCATTCTTCAAGAGAGTGGGCACTGGTGAACTAAATTAACACACCTGAGAGTCTCCACGCAGGCGTCCACCTCTCGTTCAGGACGAGAAAGGCCTTCAGGAAGCAGCGGGAGGACATTTAAAATTCCAGAAGGAAAGGCACAACTTGGGAAATAAATCCTACAGGCAGGTGCAGTAACTAAGGAAGAAAACTTTGTATAATAGTGCAGATCTACTTTTTAATAAGGACCTTAAGATCTACTTTTCAATAAGGGCCTCTCAGAGCTGCAAATGAACTCTATTTAATCACCAGCAACACACACACTGACTCCCTAAGGAATAAAAAAAAGTCCATTTGTTGGTGTCCTACTCAAAGTTAGAGGAAGGAATTCTATAATTCTACAACCTTAGTTTTGTTTTGTCTTTTTTAAGTTTCATTCAAAGAAAAAATAAAAAGCCCAAGAAAGAAAAAAGATGAATACAGTGTTTAGGGCATATAAAACAGGTCTAAATAGATGACTAACCTTGTCCACTTACCCACAGTCACCATGGAAGTATACAGGACCCTTCCCTAAAACTTAGACTAACTTCTGTGGTTCAGACAATTCTGACTGTTCTATCTTGAAATAGGGAACGTCTTTGGAAGAAGGCCCTCGAGAATTGTACCAGGCTCTATGTGTCCAGTTTATCACAAGTGACAAAGCTGCTTTCTAAGACCTGCTGCTTTCCAAAATTAAAAAAAAAGCATCTAATCTGTATTGGTTGTAATTTTTTTTTTCTTTTTGATTTGTCATTTTTTTTACAAAGCAGCTTAGCAACAATCTTTATTGTTCGACTGCCTGAGGTTGTGGTCACAACCTTAGTAAACATCATTTGCCTATCAGTAAGAAAAATAAAACAAGAGGAAGAGATGGGTTAAGGAAGTGAAGAAGGCAGATTCCGGGGAGATTTCACTCTGCCTGCGTGTCTCCTTCCGTGCCAGCCCTGCAGCTCCGCGGACCACCGTCTGTCTTCCCTGTGTCCTGTGGTGTTAGCTGTGGGTTTCTCACATGTAGGTGGCCTTTATTATTTTGAGGTATGTTCTTTCTATGCCTAGTGTGTGGAGATTTTTCATGAAGGAATGTTGAAATTTATCAAATGCATCTATTAAAATGATCAGTTTTTTTGTTTGTTTGGCTTTTTTGCCCTTGATTCTGTTGAGATATATCACATTTATTGACTTTGGTATGTTGAACCATCCTTGTAAGCCTAGGTTAAATCCCACTCAATTGTGGTGTATTCTTTTTTGAAGTGCTATTGCATTTGGTTTGCAAGCATATTGTTGAGGACTTTTGCATCTCTGTTCATCAGAGACGTGTGCTGTAGTTTTGTTTTTCTTTCTTTCTTTCTGTATACTTGTCTGATTTTGATTTCAGAGTGAAACTGGCCTCATACAGAGGCCACACAACAAAAACAGAAGACAACACTAATGTCAACACGGTGCAAATCCTGCAGGTGTACAGAGTGCAAGGCTGTAGGGGCATGGCTTTCTCCACTGCGGCTTCACAGGTTTATCAGACAGCGCGGAAGTCCAGGCAGAGACTTGTCCCAGGGGCGAAGCCACTACAGAGAGTCCCCACTATGGCAATAACCAGGGGAGCTGTGGTGGTGTCACTACCAAGACCCAAGAACTACAGAGCTACCAGCTTGCAGCATCAGCCTGAGAGCTACAGACAGGAGACACTAACCTTTCTGCCTCTTTTGCTCTCATGCTCTCTCCCCTTCCTGCCTTCTGCCTTGGTGTGATGCAGCACAAAGGCCTCCAGGTCTGGCCTCTCGGTCATGGACTTCCCAACTCACAGAAGCATGAAGCAGATAATTTTTTTTCTTTATAAATTACTCAGTCTGTTATTGTCTGTTTCAGCAACACAAAATAGATGAAGAGATAGATAAATATTTCAGAAGATACTCATGGATCCAGCCTGAATGTCATGAAGTACAGCATTGAAGCCTGACCACTGAGTGTTTCCTCCATCTTTGTATTTCAGAGTCTGGCGGAGAACAGCTGCAAATTAAATGCTTATTGAATTGAAGAAGGATTCATATGAAGCTTTGCATATACAAAACAATGTGTTATGCAGAAGTTTCTGTTCATGAATATTTCTTAGTATTTAATAACTGTTGTGAATTCTGTTTTATTCGGCACAAAGATTGTAGATTTTTTTCCCATGATATGATGATTATAGCCAAATACTATGCTAATATATACAATTTCCTTTTATCTTCTTTAACTACAATATTAAAAAAATTGCAGTTCTATTTCATGAGGCTTTTTTTTCATAATCCTTTTATACAAAGCCAATTTCAGGAAAGTTTTATAAAAACAATGAAAACAATAAACAAAGCATTATCTATTACATAAATAGTGCTGTTGTGTTTAACATAGTAGTGGCAGAAATTCTGGAAGTAGCCCATTTAAACTAACTTTCAATCACTAACAGTATGTTTGTGAGTCCCTGTGCTCTTTCTTTTGCTAAAATTAACATAGCTATGAAAACAGAACGTGTACTAGAAATTTTTCAAATGTAAATATTAACATTCTTTTCAGTTAAGATTTAGAAAACAGCGTGTTGAGTATTAACCTCATTATTCCACTAATCATGAATCCTCACAGATCAGTAAATCTTAAAAAGGACAGAAGAACCAATTTTATTCTTATTATTTATGAGACAGTCCCACAAACACCACCCAGAATATTTAGTAATTGATTAAACGAAAATTGGGCTATTTAAAGCAGGTATCCTAGGAAAGCAATTTTTTTCCTCCAATTCAAAAAGCATGCTTCCTTTTTGATACTCTTAAAAACAAACAAACAAAGACAAAGAAAACTTCAGTCTAGTAAAGAGAAAAATAAAATTGGACGAACACGAATTGAAGGGCCTTCTGCAAAATAGCGGGTAAGTAATCCATACACGATCATGAAACGAACAGGGATTAAGGAACTGCCACAGCGCGGGGCAGACTAAGACGTGCCAAGTAAACACGGTGTCCTACCTGAGGCCGGTCCTGGGACAGTCAGAGGGGCTTAGAGGGAGAACCGCTGAAAGCTGAAGAAAGCAGGAAGTCGGCTTCGCTCAAATGTCATCTTCCCGTGAGCCCTTCTTCGGTCACTATTTTATTTAAAATCACACCCCTTCTTATCATTTAACAAACATAAGCAGGGGGCCAGTTCACTGTCCCTCAGACTGTCGGAGGGCCGGACTGTGGGCCGGGCCAAGTCGGCTGCGGCAAAAACACCCGACGGGCCGGATAAATGTCCTAGGTGGGCTGCATGTGGCCCGCGGGCCGTAGTTTGAGGACGCCTGATAGAGTGTGCTTACTTTTAGATGAGGAAATAAGCACAATTCTCCATCCTCAAGGAGTTCAAAATTTAGAAGCAAAACAATCATTTTCTCAGAAGATATCTGTTGTTCTTCGTTGCCAAGTGTTTCTTAACATTTTCCAATCAAAATTTCTCCTTTAACTTTGAGCAAGCACATTTCCCTACTCTGGGGTCCTGGTGGAGTCATTAACCCCTGGACCGTTGGACTGGACATCAAATACATTCTGGCAAACTGGTCGTCTCCGTCTAGGGAGTGAGGGCTCCAGGGCCAGGGAAGCGAACCACGCCCCGCTGAGTGTTAGGGACGCAGGCTGGAGGCCTCCGCGGAGAATACATTTTGTGCTGCACGTAAAGCTGCTTTTCTTAGAATAAAACCAACACAGAGAGGGAAGCGAAAGCAAGGGCTGGGCAGAGGCCCTGACGACGTACTTTGACTCCCCAGTTCTACCCTGAGCCGTGCTGTCTGTCCCGTCCTTCTCTATTCCCTCGGCCAGTACACATTCCTTTATGATTAATCACGAAACTGAAAGATTAATCATGAGTCCTTATTGATACAATTGCACATAGTGGATTAACTCTCAAAATAGAGGTAAATATAGTAGGGGTATAAGGTGAGAGTCGGTACTTTCTGAAGATTCAAAAAAAAAAAAAAAAATACTCAAAGAGCAGTCGCCCTTAAAATTCTCAGTAGGATCATGCCGACAAGCACAGGCACAGCCTGGTTGGATTCCTGAGTTCTAACTGTGAGACAGGAAACGTTTCAAGTTCGCTGCACTCATTATGACATAGATTATTTTATTTCCACCAGTTTACCAATTGAAGGAAAAGGCAGTTCAGTAAACTTGTCTAAGTTTACACCTGAGAATTAAATTCTAAACAGCTGAATTCCGTAGGATGTTCTTTCTAGAAAAACAAGTTTTATGATAGGTAGTTTTTGAATATTTGTCATTGTGTTCTGATAAATCCTTATACAAGTACACAGAGACTTTGTCATGAATTGGGATTTCCTACAAGGGGAACTATTTGAGGACAGAAACCATTGAACTTTCATTTAATTAAGGTGATAAATATATTGAAGACCAATGGGTAAAACAGAAATGCAGAATAGTTAAGAAGAGAAAAATGATCAGATAATGAGCCAACAGTCCTACCTGGGTGCTTCTAACCCCTGATTAGAATGGTTACTGCCGAGCATGTGTGATCCAGCAGAACTTTCTATGGGAATCCAGTATTTTCTCTGGTGTGGCTGAAATACTGAATCACGTGTAGGTGACAAAAACTCCTTGCATGGGCTAGCAAGGGCTCTGGCCTGTGTGGAAACAAGTCAAACAAAGAAAGTGCTTTTTGAATAGTTTGAGTAACAACAAAATGTTTTTTAGAAATATGTGTTATTTTCTATAAAGATGAGTAGCAAAGACTTTTGTAGATACCTGAATACTACTAAAAGACCTGACAGTTAGAATGAATTTCAGATTTATTTTCTTGCAAAATCTAGTAAAATCTCGTACCAGTTCATAGAGATTTTTTTTTTATGTGCTGAAGCTTCCTGTGGCTTCTTTAACTTTTCCTCTGTAAATATTCCTCTTACAAAATAAGCCATTCCTTTTATTCAAATAGTAACTGATTTGCTACATATGTTACTATAGCACTATGGATTGACCTCAGCCACATTAATTAAGTACCCGAAATGTTTTCTTTAATTACAGTATCTTTCACTGATTGACAGCTGTTCTTTTATTATTCAGCATTATGGCATCATCTATTATTAAGATAACCAAGAAAATATTGATTTTCTTCAAGGATGCTCTGCCACATTATGGTCTTTTTTCAAATTTTAACTTTTGTAGGCACTAGTCCAAGAATTCGTAAGATGAAATATTTCTTCTTCGTTGTGCACAGATTTCCAAGAACTCTAGAGATGAGTTTTTATTTGTCATTTAGAAGCATCCTGCCTTCTTAATTATTCTGCTGTTAGAAATAAAATATTTTAGCTGTGAATTTGAGAAACCTTCTGTTTTACCTAAGTGGCTTCAAGTGTACTGATCATGTAGCAGTGACATTTCACCCAATAAATGATATACACCATGAGAATAATTTTAAAGGCACATTATTTCAAATTAACAACTCTCTAGGGGTTCTTTTTCTCATTCTTCTAGTCATCCTTTCTTTCTCTTCATTCCTTCTTTACTTTCTGTCTTTTTCCTCTGCCTTCCCTCCTTCCTCCTTTTTTTCTTTCCTAGTTTCCTCCCTTTCTCAAAAAAAAAAAAAAAAGCTAGCATTATAAATGACATTTCTTAAGACCATTTTTTTAATGGGCTGAACAATTGGAATACAAAGCAGGATAATGTGTCATTTAAATTTTTCTCTTCAATTCGTAAATTGATAACTCCCTTGCTTTATAAGATGCTTTGAAGGCTGAAGAAATAACAAAGTTAAAGCACAGCTGGTAGGTTCTCAAAAATATTAGTTATGAATTTCATCTTCATCTATGATTAATCAGTAATCAACATGCTCTCTTCAAAACACAAATAGGGAGTGATGTGATTTCAAGCTTGAGCCCAAGAGTTTGAGGTTGCTGTGAGCACTGAACTTGGGGTGACTGAGTGAGACCCTGTCTCCAAAAGGAAAAAAAAAGAGAAGGAAAGAAAGTTTTTAATTTGTGAAAACATGTGATATACCATAAGACTAAAGTTTATTTCAAAACTGACAAACTTGAAGGCAGATAATGAAATGTAAACAGTAACTTGGTATTTACATTTATTCCATCTGTCATTACAATTGTGCCCTGTAATCCTGCTTATCTTAGTTCCCTGACAAGAAGTCTGAACCCCATATCCCTCTTCAACGTATCTCCAAATGGCACTAAATACTCCTTAATCACTGTTTGCTATAGGAAAGGCCTCCAAACTCACCCTGATCACCTGAACTGGGACTTGAGTTCTGGTGTAATTTTCCACCTTCAGTGTGAGCATGTCCTGGGACTTGGCTCTAACTAATACAGTACTGCAGAGGTCGCTGGGAGTCATATCCCTGATTGTGATACAGAAGATGGTAGTGTCTGTTTTGCTAGAAGACTCTCTCCCTTGCCAGTTTTGAGAATTTTCTCCCTTGCTGGTATTTAAAACACTAACAGCCTCATGTGCCAACTGATAACACTGACTTACATGCAAAGCACTGAGGGTGATTTCTGCTCAGCAGCCTTAAAAAACTAAGGCAGTCAGTGTATCAGTCTGCAAGGACCAGAATCGGGCCACTGACCACATGAGTTCAAAAGCGAATCCTTCCCCAGGCAAGTTTTGAAAACAAAGATTTGGCTGAAATCTTGATTGCAGCCTCACAGCCAATCCTGGACTCTTAGCCCACAAAAATTGGAAGATAGTAAATGTATGTTTTTTAAGCTGTTAAGTTTCCAATGATATTATTACCTAGCAATATGAAACTCATAAATTCCCCAAATCTCTGTAACTCCATCTATGCCCACTGGAATTTACTGAGGAAATAGAAGTCTTAAGATGAGAATTTTACGTCCTCCCCTGAACAAGTATTCCAATCTCCCAGCGTTTTCTTTTCTTAACTATTCAGCCCTCTCTCTGTTACAGTGGATAAACTTTCCATGCTCCTACACCATCTTCTGCGTTTTCTCTTCTTAACTATTCAGCCCTCTCTCTGTTACAGTGGATAAACTTTCCATGCTCCTACACCATCTTCTGAATTGTGCATTTGACCTCATTACTGCTCTCCTTCTCAAAGACTGCTCCTGGAATTGTTTCCTCACCATCCTCCTCCTCCTCATCAGTTTCTCCCTATGGAATATTTTCCATTTGAATAGAAGCATATGTACAAGTCCCATCACAAAACACAACAGAGCCTTTCCTAGCCTCATCTCCCCCCAGATGCCAGCTCACTCCGCCCTTTTACAGCAAACCTCTCTGCGGAGTAGTGAGGACTCTTTCCTCAATTTCTCCTGCCACTCTCTTGGATCTTGCTTTCTTCCCACTCCACTAAAAATGTTTTATTAAGGTCCCTAAGGACTTCTAAATTGCCAAATTCAAAAGGCAGTTCTCATTCTACATCTTATTCAAACTCTCACCAGGGGCACAATCAATCACTCGCTCCCCCCACTGCCTCCCCCGCAAGCAAGCACTTTCCTTTTTTTCACTTTTGGTGAAATCACTCACTTTCAGTTTTTCTTCCCAAACTTACTTCTTGTTTTCAGTCTTCCTTGCAACACCCATCTGCCTTTTTTCGCCACTGAAGCTGGCCATGCTCCAGTTCTTGGTTCTTCTCTGTCTCTTCTCTACTCACATGCCCTCGCTGGATGACCTGGTCTGATTCCACGGCATTAGCCATCATGGCTAAGTGCGCATACAACTTCCAGAACTGTATCTAGAGCCCTGATTTTTCAGGCTCATGTACCCAATCTGCACTTGGATTTCTCAAAGTTAACGCAAATTTTGTTTAAATATTTGATTTCCAAGGATGTAGCATGAGCGTAGTCTTTATTCCTTATACCAAAATTCTTGGAATCAATCTTAATTCCCCTCTTTATTTCACATCTGTTAATCCACTTCTTTGTTCAAAATCTTTCAGTTCTACCTTCAGAATGTGTCCTAACTATGAACTTTCTTCATTCCACCCACCCACCTTCTCTTCTCTGGCTGCAGTGATAGCTTCTCAATCTGCTCATTTCTATTTTGGGGCCTTACGGCCTCTCCTTGTCTTAGCATCTGTGTCATCCATGATATTTTATTTTTTAAAACCGTCAAATGACTCCCCTAACCAGGGGAATTATTTTGAAATAATTTTCAAAATAGTCCCATTAGGCGACAGATGCCACATGGGCTGGTGTGTGCTCTGTCCTGACCATTTTTCTTCATTCTTCCCTTGCTCTCTCCACCTCAGCCACAGAGCTGTTCTATCCCTAGAACATTCCTAAGCAGATGTTCCTTAAATCCCTCCTTCCTTTATCCTGGATGTTCCCCATTTCCAGAATGATCTTCCCCAAGATATTCCGAAGACTCGCTGCCTCCTAGATTCACGTAGGTCTCGCAGCGACACTGTCCCTCTCCAGTCCTTCGCAATACTGCACTTTTCTTCAGGACGCTTTTCATCAAGCTGCAATGTTATATAGCTGTTTTTAAGATCGGCATCTCCCCTGGAATTAGTATCATGCTCTTCTTGGCTCTTCCTTTACTCACTGCTGTATCACAGTGCAGACAAGTTCATAGAGGAGGGTAAAGCATGAGCATCGAGGCCAAGCATGAAAATGGAAACACTAAAAATACCATCATTTGAGTGGGTGGCTCATGTCTGTAATCCTACCAATTTGGGAGGCCAAGGTTGGTGGATTGCTTGAACTCAGGGTTTCAAAACCAGCCTGAATGAGAGTAAGGCCCTGTTTGTACAAGGAAGAAAGAAAGAAAAGGAAGGAAGGGAGGGAGGGATAGAGGGAGAGGGAGAGGGGGAGGGGGAGGGGGGAGAGGGAGAGAGAGAAAGAGAAGGAAGGAAGGAAGGAAGGAAAGAGAGAGAGAGAGAGAGAGAGAGAGAGAGAAAGAAAGAAAAGAAAAGAAAAAAAAGAAAAGAAGGAAAGGAAGGAAAAAGAAAGAAAGAAAGATTGATTAGCTGGGCGTAGGGTATAGTCCCAGCTACTTTGTAGTCTGTGGCAAGAGTTTGAGGTTTCTGTGACTTATTATACCAGGGCACTCTAGCCTAGGGTAACAGAGTTAGACTTTGTCTCAAAAAAAAAAAAAACAAAAAAACCCCCCTAACATTTGTTGATTTGCAGAAAAGATAATTTTCTATTACAATTTCTATAGCTTGATGAAGAATTTGCTGCTTGGCAATAGATCCGTCTCCTAAGTGTCACCATTTACTTATAGCTGCTTTGGTAGTTCTGATGATTCTAGCACATTTCTGATAGCTCCATTTATGTCTTTGAAAAAGTGAAAGGGACTTTGCCTTTGCTCTCTTTTGTCTCTGACCACCATGATTCACTTAAAATAATCCTTTATTAAACTCAGCAACTATCACAGTAGTGTATGTCAAAGCTTTTAAAAGATTCTCCCCAATTGATCCTTTTGTGCTCTGGGACTTTCACTGAGGAAAATAATTGGTTAGGAAATTTGATAAAATTCATTACTAATCATTAATCCTCTAGTTAGCTTTCATCTGTTTCATTAATGTTTAATGAAAACATTAAAAATATCTTTCATTTTTACATTAAAAGAACACAATTTATTACAATTTTAAAACAAATTTCACAAAACATCATTTGGAAACTCAACATTTCTAAATAATTTAACACATGGTAGGTTTAATCATAGTCATGCTACAAAACTTCTGTAAATTTAATAAGGGGACTAGGGAAGAGATCTTTCGAAACTTTTTTAAAGAAATTTTCTTTGTTCTAGCTGCCAATATTTTTTACCTCCTAACTTACTTTTCAAATGTGCCAATTTACCCAATAATGTTTCTGAGAAGATCATAAATATTTCTCTTCTTCCTCCATTGCTTTTTCATCATAAATGTCATCAAATACTACGACTTATTTATTCTGAGTCTTTGTTAAACACATTTCTCAAATACCAGCATCCCCATAAGTTTTTAACACACAGTTACTGTCCCTAGTGCCTAGCAAAGACGAGTCTGGGCCAAGCTCTCCTCACTCCATTGCACCTAAGATAACATGAAACTGGCTCTTTGTAGCGTGAGTTTTAAATGGCCTTCTCAAATTCCTTCTAAAAATGAAGATGGAAGTCTCTTATTAAGAGTGCTTTATGTTCAATATGCCTGGACCTCTGGTGAAATCAATTTAGACATACTACTTGTTATCTATATACATAAACAAATGCATGTTGAGGCTTTACGTTTTCAGGAAAAAAAAATACTTTTCAAATCAACATTTTTCCCATTACCTCACTCCTCTTTTCCATTTAGAAAACATAGTTCTGTGTTTCTTGCATTTGTGATTAAAATCTGCACTAAGAGTTGCTCTTATAACTGCAGCTGGTTTCCATGGAAACACAACGTGGCTTCTCAAATGTCAACTTTCTCAAACTAGCACTTGAGTTCATGAAGGATCCTTCATTGAAATGTAACCATCTTGTCAACCTCGTCAAGTGAGTAGGAAATGGTGGAATAAGAGGAGATATCAGGGCCAGACTATATATGAATAGTTAAAAAGCATCACCTACCTAAAAATATCAGGTAAAGACCCCTTTATTAAAAATATAGGTAAAGACAACTTTATTTAAAAATGTTTCATAAGAAACAATAATTACTCTCCTGCATACTAATCAAAAAAACAGTGGCAGGGAAACTAACATTGGAAAGGTGTTGATTTCTTTTTTTTTACAAGCTATATTAGAATAGCTTTCCCCTCCTCTTCCATTATTCTGAAACCTACTTTACAAAATTAGAGCCTTTCTCTAGCAACCCAGGGGCTCCTGGGCCTAACCAAGTCTGGGCTCAAAATTTGGAAAATGAGTATTGACAAAGTGGACAGGGATGTGCACAATTCAACCTGTGGACCTGCGCACACTTAGCAGGGTCCCTGTGTTAAAGGAAGACTGGCATGTGTTGAGCCGGGCTTGGGACCTGACTCGCCATGGCTAATCCCACAGAGAGGAAACTCAGACTCAGCGGTTGTGATGAGCGAAGCTAGATGTTTGAGTCTCTCCCTCATTTCCCCTTGCCGATGGGTGACTGACTGTACCTTGTCTCAGATCTGCCACGACCCTTCCTACTTCACTTCTCCAACATGCCCACTTCCCTTACCACTGTGTTCTGCAAATGACCCCCAGTAAATCAGTGACTCCCCCACTGGAGTTGTAGCTCTAGCCTCAGGGATTATTCTTGCAGACCCTAAGTTTAGAGGATTTCTACAGATATGAGATGGTTATGTGGGGTCTTCCTCTGTACCCAAGACAAGCAAAGAAGAAAATATTTGGCGTGTTTGTGTCACTGCAGCTAGAATTCTGCCAATAAAGTTGAGCAGAAAATTGAGGCCATTGATTCCAAATAACTGTTACCAAATGAGGCTTTTGGATAAAAGTTTATTATAAAATCTTGTTTTAGGAGTTTCTTTGAATAATCTTTAAGCCTGAATTTTACTTTCCAATATTTTAATTGTTGTCATCTTTGTATTATATAGAAAGACACAACCTCTAGAGCTGATCAGAAACTTAGACAGCTTTCCCTCTGGCCACTGGGCGATTGAAATTGGGCCCAGCAGTTAGTCCAGAGACTAGCCCTGGTCTTTCTCCTCTTCCTTTTTCCTTTCTTTCTTTTTTTTTCCTCCCCCCTTTGCATTGCTTCAGCTTATATGTCCCCTTCATCTTTTTGAATCTTTTTGATAACTTTGTCAATGATTTTTTTTAATTATAAAAGCTAAGCATGCACATAAGTTCACAAATTAAGTAATTCTATCAAGTTTTTTATTTATAAAGTTTGTTCCCTTTCCACCTAATTTCCTGTACACTATAACAACTACTTGTAAACCTTTTAACCGATTCTTTTTTAATTTACTTCTAAGTCTCTAAATGGCATACTTTGATTGTTGCTTGTTAATTTTATCAGTTTTAGGCATCATTAGTTGACTCTTGTCACAGAGGATAGTTTAGCTCTCACTCTCCATCTTTGCACCCATTCAGACGTCTTAAAGTTGATTGGAATTTTGTCTGAACATAAGATCCTTGGTGAGAAATTTTTTTTTTCTACAGTAATTTGAAATCATTGCTTTTCTTCTAGTTTCCAGTATTACCACTGAAAAGTCCAGTAGTATCTTGATTCTTTTGTGAAATCTGTTTTGGTTTTATTTGGAGCTGGTTGTTTTGTTGTTTTTCTTTTAGAAGATAGTAAGAGTTTCTTTGTATTCAGGGCTCTGAAGTTTCCTGGTCTTGGTGTCTTGGTATTAGTCATTTCCTTCCTTGTGATAAATCCTCTTGGATTCATTCCCAAAGTCAATGATACCCACAGTTTTATAATTGTTTTTGATTGGTTTCTTTAATGATTTCTTCACTTTTGTTTATTCCATGTTGTTAATGCTTTCTTTTTGCTCTTTCTTCTGGGGACTCCCATTATTTAAATGTAAAAACTCTTAGGTTATCTAAGTTTTTATCATTTGTCTCTTTACATTTCTTAATCTTTTTGCTCTATATTTCAATATGTATATGGCCCAAATTTAAAATTCCAATTTTCCATTAAGATTTTATCTTCTTCTATATAATTTCTTTTTAATTTTTAAGAACTCTTTATTCTTCCTCAAACTCCTTTTTATATAGCATCTTTGTCTTGTTTAATGAACATTATATCTTTATTTGATCTTTCTGAAGAGGTTAAAAAATAGTCATTTTGGATGGTTTGTCTCATAATTTAGTGCTCATTTGTTCTAATTTACCTTTTAATTTTGTTTTATTTGGGTTTGTTTTGGCATTTTTTTTTTCATATTAAATGCATTCTTTAAATGTCAAGTTACCTTTGAAACAATTGAAGATTGTTTCAATTTCTTGCTTTGCTGATAGTTTTCTGGGGCCATGTGAGAAAGATGTCTGGGGACTGAACTCTCAGTCTGTCCACTTTTACTTACTTCTTCTTTTCTATATGGACTCTACCCTTCAACTTGGTCTGCTTTCCCCTAGTAGAGAAACCTTTAGTTTGAACCAGTCAAAAAACTTAAGACATTAATCATTATTTGCATAGAGCAAGAGCCAATAACCAGATTTAGGCCTGAGTCTTTTGCAAGAGTGGAAGAGAATGAGGAGGTCTACAATGAAAATTAGAGAGATTTTCAATCAGCCTTTTATAGTCCTACCTTCTGCCCCATTTCCCAGAGTAACTATTCAAGTAAATTCTGGAACCTTTTGAAGGATCTCTGGCATAAACATGGTTGTTTCTCTGTTTTGCCCATGTTGGTTAAGGGTTGAGTTTTCCTGCGTTTTCCAAGTCAGTCACCCCTTATACTCCTTTTCCCACCTTCCAAATTTTGTTGTTTTTGTTTTTTCTTTCATTATCGTTGTCATTGTCATTTTCTACTTTGTAAACATTCTTTTGGTGTCATTTAATAGGATTTTAGGAAGGAGCAGAACATAATGTATGCATTCAACTTGCCATTATTTGTCATTTTATTCTTTATTTTGATGCTATCATATATAAATATAATAACTTATAATCCTTTAATGTTATACCCAGAAAAGCCTATGGAAATCCAATACTCTGTCTTGTTCACAGATGAGAAAGCTAATCCTAGGAAGGTTAATTTTCAAGTTGACAGAATTAATCAGAGCAGATTTTAGATTTAGGCCCAGGTCTTTTGACACTGAAAGTTCCTTTCTCAGAATCTCAGAATTTTAAAACAAAACTAGACTCTAGAAATGATCTCATCAAAATGCTATTATGAACTGAATACTGGAGAATTCAAAACATTTATCCTTGGTCAGAATGCCAGCTAGGAACATAAGTCTCTTGACAACCAATTCATTTTGTCATATTTATTTTTTAATATTTCCTTCAAAATTTGGGAAGGTGGATTTAGAAGAGAGAGTGGACATGGTTTATGTTTTAGAAAGTAGGAGATATTTTTGCATTGGAATTCTCTTTGAATCTACAGAATTATTAAGACTGGCTGCGTCAATTCTAGTGTTGGGCCTTAACAGAGTTCTGACAAGTGCTATTTCCATTGCCAGAAGACTACACAGAACTCATTGGATTATTCAGAATCCATACAAATATTAAGATGATAGAGATGATTTAACATGACAAGTTTTATTATAAAAAATGTTGCTTCAGATATATGTTACCTAAACTATTTTTAGCAAAAATAAAACTATTAATAAAAGTGTTTAATAATTGTTAAATTGGAGGAACTTCAACTTGATGCTTAGAAATGTAAATGAAATAAAAATACGAAACTTTCTAAATTTCTTACTATCTGTATACTTGAAGGAAAATGCACACAGACACACACATACACAGATGCACAAACACAAATGCACACAGAGAAACAAATGTATACTTCAATACATAAAAAAGAAATGCAAATAACTGGGTATGTTAATATTAGCTTTGGGAAATATTTACTGTCATGCTGTAAAATTTATAAAATAGAATTTTATAATAAAATGCTAACTTTAATTATAGCAAAGAGAATAACGGTATAATTAACATGTAAAACATATGCAAATAGACTATTATCATGTAAAAATCAAGCTGTTTCAGTGCTAAAAATCTGCATGTTTAGTGAAAATAAAAAGTATGATTAAGTCACTGTATCCTCAAGGTAGCTTCAGGGAATATCCCAGAGTTTTATAAAAGTGGTAGGAAAAGGCATAAGCTTGATAATTTGTTTAATAGAAAAAATAACTCTAGCATATAGACACAATGTGTACAACTGACCTAAGTATGGTTTAAGAAATAGAAGATTATTTCTCAAATTGATTAAATTTTTAAGTGGGGAATCATTCTTTAAGCTACATTATTTTTCGAGTTAAAAATCACCAGCTTAAAAAAAAATCACCAGCTAATAGTGTAAGAAAGTCTCTCCTCCATCCCCCATTTACTGTTTTTTGCTCTTCCCACAAGTGACATAAAAATCATTTGTGCCGAAAGCAAACATGTTAGAGGCCACCTCACCTGTTTCCTGCAGGAAGCCCTTGACTTGACAATACCTAGAACATCCAGAGTCATCTCCATGCTCTGCAGAAAGCAATACCCAAAGTCAAGACTGATGTGACATGCTACTCACTACACAACATTCCATTGACACTGCCAACATGTATGTGGGTTCTTGAAAAGAGCTGATTTTGTTTTTCCTTGGACAAGAGATCAAGGCACTGCTACTTAGTGTGAAATACGTTAGTCAAAGAATGCATTCAGAAACATCTTGATTTCTTTCCTTCTGTCATCCCTTGATTCACTCTCTTTTGGTCTCTTTATTATTGGTTGCTGTTTCTAAAAGTCAGGAGAGATTTCCATATTTTGTCCCTCCAACCAACGGTTTTTACTTATAATCTTATTTGAATTCCCATATTATGTTTTTTTTTTTTTTTGATCATCATAGTAGTGGTGACTGTGATTAGATAATAATGGAAGTCCTCTGAACTCTCACTGGGCACCAGTCACTGGGCTGTGTGCTTTACACACACAGGTGATTATATCTTATATTATTAATCAATCTAGTTTTTTTTGTAATTTTTTGTGTAGCCCATTTTTCCTTCTTCAATTTTACAGTGAAGAAAACCCTTGAAATAAATTGCCAATCTAAAGAGAAGAAGTTGGATTTCTTGTTATAGATTTTTTATGAAACAAAACTGATTTGTGGAAATGAGGAGACAGAAGAACGTGACTCTCTAAACCAAACAGAAAAGAAAGGATGATTTGGAGCAACCTCCAAATTGAAACTGTGCCGAATTGTGAACCACTCTACTCCAGTCCATCAACAGTGACTGATCTGACCTTTAACACTCCTGGATATTTGTAACCTACCCCCCTGAAAGGAGCATAGAGAATTTTGACATCCTGATGGAAATAGGGCTGATGAAAGAACTCACTCCTACCAAAGCAACACTAAATTAAACCAGTGAGGCGTTTTCCTGTGAGCAGAGGCAGCATTACACCCACTCTGATCACATATAAAGTAGGAAATGAGGCACAGGGAGATTAAGTAACTTACACAAGATCAATGATTCAGTCATTTTTGGAGCTGAGACACAAACTCATAACTCTGGTGTCAGAGCTTTCATTCATCATAATGTTCTACTGCTTTCAAATATCCACTGCAAAATAATTAAGGATAAGGATTTATCAATATGATGATACACCCTGCCTGTAAACGTTATTTATCTTGGTAGAGGGTAATGCTGGGCTTTATTTTGTCTCTATACATATTTTCCTTAGAGGGAGGTCTAGACCAAGGATATTTCTGAAAATAAAAAACACTGACTTTTATGCAGCCTGGGTTTTAGAATGCCAATATTACTTGCAAGTACTTACATTTCAGAATTGTGGGAAACCTAGATAAAAGGATTTTTAATTAACAAAAATGGAATTTCATCCCAAGGGAAAGTCCTTCAACCTTAACATTGGCCACATAATAAATCTAATTTTTAAAATGAAAGCTATGCCTACCCACCTGCATTTCCACTAAGACAATTGTGCCATGGTTTCCAAGGAGTCCAGCAATCTGGTTTCCTGTTATCAAATGTTTAAGTATGATTTTTCACAAGAACAAAGGAATTTTAGTTTATATGATCAAGTTTCACTCTAAAAGACATAAGTTTAGCATAAAACTCAAGTTACAGCATTGTGCCTAAACATTATGGCAGCTAAGGGTTTGAAAATATGCCTTGTACAACCAGCCCCTGCCTTCTGCCCTTCTATATGGTACAGACTTAACATCATCCTAAGGTTTCAGAGACCATCAATTTCATCAAAGACCCAAAGGTAGCTGCACCCTGAGGCATAGAGCACACATAATGACTAGGATAGGAGCCTAGGGCCCCATAACACCAAGGAAAGCATTAGCCCAGACAGTTACCAAAACCATGGGAAGTGGGAAATGTTGTGAGAGTTTTGGTGGTAACTAGTTGAGACTAGCCTGGACCAGGAGACAGCCTGCGTTTGATTTAGTTCACTCCCTGGGGCCACACACTTAGCAAAATGTCTTAGAAAAGAAGATACATCTTAAAAACAACAGCAAAAAAACAATGAAAAATATATAAATATATTATTTCCCTAAAAAACAACAAAGTATATTGTAGGGGATGCTGAGAGTCAGACGACCTCTGAGAAAGATAATTTGCCCAGGAGGGATGGGCCCTCGGGCCATTCGTCCACAGGTGCTCGTTGTGGAGAAAGAGCCCCAGCATGTAGTCGTTTGTTAATTACTCCCCTCACCTATGTTGTACAGTCTCAATAAAAGGCTAGTGCAGAGGTTGCTTGGGGCTGCCTTGCTAAGAACGGCTAGCCGGCCTCCTACCAGCTTGTACTTCTAATCTGTCTCACACCTGGTTCCTTCCTGCTGTGATCGAGACCAGGGCCACAGGGGCCAAAGGGGTTGTGACAGTATATTAATGTGTAACTGACATAAAAAAATGTGTGTTCTAAATGGAAAATGGAAACTGATAAAATTTCTAGACTAGATGCATCTGGCACTCTCCTCTTCCACAAAGAAGAGCCAAAATAGCAGGTAGAAGATCACACTTTGAGTGGATCATCTAGGAGAGAACACTGGAATTTAACAGAGAAGTGACAGGAAAAATCAAAAGTAAGAAAGGGCAGTGAAGCAAGACCTGCTATTGGGCCAGAATCAGTCAGAAGCCTCCAGAGGCTCCCTAACATGAGGAAAGGGTAAGTGGGAGATCCCAGTGGTCCACATTCCCATCACAAACTTTTGCAATCCCAGCCACAGGAGAGCCCCTTAACCTCACAGGCCCTAAGACTAACATGAGGAGCTGCCCAGAGATCTGGCAAGTGCATTGCTCCAAAACAGAGCTCATGCTATGCCTCACAATCCCCCAAGTCCCAAGCAGCTACCACATGGTACCATTTTGAGATCCCAGCCCACCACCTGATCACATCCTGACCTGGGACCCACAACCCCTACATGTCTACATCCCTGGTGCCCCAGTGACATCCTCCAAACATAGCTACTCCTTCTGAGACTGCGGGGTTTCTACTGGCATCAACCTTGCTCCCCACAAAGAGAGGGGAAGCTGTACATTTTATGTGCTTTGAGTACAATTCCGTGGTCCACAGCTGTGTCTGCCACAGCTACTGTACAGCTGAAACACATGTAAAGTGCATATCTCCCAGCAGCCCGCCTCTAGCTGCTCCCCCTGAGAGCAATCTGATCCTTCCCAATACTAGAAGTCGAGTCTGGAAGGGACCAACATCGGCCAGTGGGTTGAAGCCACCCACCTGGTCTGACCACATGCTAACACCTAGTCCAAGAGAACACTAGGAAAATCATTTGCATTATCTTGGCAGAGGAGGCATTCCATATGGGAACCCATTACAGTTTCAAAATATATCCATAAATCCTTCAGTCATCCTCTTTTCAAGAGGTATAGCTTAATTCTACTCCCCTTAACAGAGAGCTGGACTTAGTCACTTGCTTTTGACATATACAGTGTAATAAAATGACAGAGTCACAGCCAACTGCAGCTCTGAGACCAGCTCATACAAAGCCTGCTGCTTTCTCCATGCTGTCTCTCCCCCAGTGCCATCAGCATGCTCCATCTTTTCCAGGGCCTGTGTGGAGAGTCCAGTATGCTGAGGAAATGAGGCTTCTGGTCAATAACCAGTGAGGAAATGGGGCTTGGAAGTGGATCTTCCAGCTCCAGAAAAGCCTCAGGCTGATGAGAAGCCAGGCTGAAATCTTGATTGCAACCTCATGAGTAATCCTGGGCCAGAATCACTCAATGAGCTGCTCCCCAATTCCTGATGAGTGGAAGTGGATACCAAATATTTTTTGTTTTAAGCACTAAATTTGGAGGTAATTGGTTACACAGATCTTGATGACTAACATAGGAAAGATACTGAACAGACACAAAAAGATATAACCAGTATAGGTTATAAGGCATCGGTTCTCAACCTGTGGGTTACAACCCACAGGAACTGTATTAAAGGGTTGCAGCATTAGGAAGGTTGAGAACCACTGTTATAAGGGCCTAGTGGAAGTGATGGACAAAGCAAGAGAATAGAGCTGTACGAAAGACTAATGGAGTTTAATCCGTGATGAACACCAAAGGAAAGGAAGACAATGAGAGAGCACCAGCATTGACAGAGTCCTCCCACACCACAAAAGTGAGGATTCAAATTTAATATCCCATGACACATTTGGTGGATCATCCATCCCAGAGTTACATGTTCTCAAGGATAGCTCATGTTAGATAAAGAAGTGAACCCCAGATTTGGACGGGAGAATTCATAGATGTTAGGACAATGATGTGAGCCTTGCTCGCCAGGATCTCTTAATTAAAAAGAAATTAGTGGAAATTCCAGCAGAAATTAATAGATAACAGATTGCAAGTTTAAATGATTCCATTGTAATGCTATAGTTTCCTGTTTAAGTGTAATGAGTCCACTATTTAGACATACATTGATGGAATTTGTTTCTTTTCAGTAATATATTCACATTTGTCTTGATAATCTGCTAGAAGCCCATCTCCGAGGTTATACATGGAGACCAACAGTGGATGCAGCAAAAATCCAAAGGGAATGGAAGAGTTAATATTGTGTTTAAATAAATATTCAAAAGGGAACTTTACTGAAAAAATTAGACAGCTAAGCTTTCCTAGAGACATACGATTTTCTAAAATCTTTTAGTAAATGAAGAAATAAACCTGGTAGACTCCAGCCATAGTTTTCCCTTCACAGTGCAGAAAGGAAATGCCATCTGCCAATGAAGACCAGGCCCTAAGTCTTACTCTCCTAAAAGATACCTAAGGTAAGATAATTTCAGACCCAAAGCTCCATTTTCTTTTTCTTTTCTTTTCTTCTTCTTCTTCTTTTTTTTTTTTTTTGTCTCTAAACTTTAAAATGAGAATTCTGAGAAATATTCAAATTCAGGTTAGAGGTTGAGAACATTGTGGCAAGTGATGTAATCCTGAGAATTGCAGGGTGGAGGCTGCCAAGCCCTTGGCAAGTGCTTTGGATCTGGTCTGTCAGTGTGGTATAAATAAGTGTTGGTCAGAGGTGGTGGCCACAGGCAGGCAGATAGATGAACTTGCGAAAGTACTCGTGTCCCTTCAGGTTTTTACTTGTAGTAAGGGTCAAGGGTTCCTGCATACTCCAGAAAGGATAAAGAGGTGTTAAGACAGACAGTAGGTGGTCCGTCACATTTGCAGTTTCCTGACAGACAGCCGGTCTCCAGAAGTGGCCAGCTCATGACACACAGAGTGAAACATGATTAGTCTTACCTCACTAACACAGAGATCTGACCAGTCCAAGCCCCTCCACAGCCAGGACGCTGGAGGATCCGTGGGACATTACGAGGTCCCAAGCACAGTCTCTTCCGCTGCGAGGAGATTGCATAAATTCGTGCCTTCTGTCAAAAGGTAAGAGAGGGAAATCTAAAAGCTGTTCTTTCAGGTTGGTTGAAAGTTATTGACTCTCACTAAGATTACTGGATTAGGTAAATTTTGTTTTCTTTCTTTCAGCTACCCAGTGGGGGTAGCAGCTTCTGACTGGAAACAGATCAGATACAAAGAACAAAGAGCCTGTATACTCCTTTTCTCCCTGAACTATAGTGGAAATAAAGAAGGGACCCTGCTGACTGTGTTTATCTCCTTGTGGGTGTGACTTACATGCCAAATATTTTTGATTCCAGGAAACCATGGATAAATTCTGTTTACCTACAATTATCTGTTTGAGTTACATTACTGTGTAATAAAATGAGAATAGGGGCTAAGGGCACTGTATAATTTTTGATCCTGGATCCTGCCAAATCATTATGGGCGATTATTATGAGGGTATTATTATGAGGTATGACCTCAGTGAGTTTTAGGTTTGCTGATTGTGATGCGAGTCTAATTTAGTGTGTCTGTATTACAAGAACATAAAAGGCTATCTTTCTTAATGGGAAATGCCTCTGCCTTTTTAAAGTTTAAAATGTGTTCTTATGAGTGAATAGCATTATTTACCACCTTCTGTATACATTTTCAAGAGATAACTTATTTTTATGACAACAATTTCCATGTGTGAAGGCCTTTCTTATTTTCAGTTAACTTTGCATTTTTTGAGGCCTAAGATATATCAACTTTGATCTTTTCTCTCTCTCTTTTTTTCAGTGTTTGTAATAGCCATTAAAGGATCCCTTGGAAACAAATTAACTTTCCTAAGGCTGTATATATTCAGCCTATTAAAATTTGCATAGAAAGTTTATAATGAGAACCACTCAGATAATTTAAAGATGAGGCATTGTTTCGGAATTACAATAACCCCTTAGCTCCTGAAGAGGGTTGTTATATGAGCAGAAGCACTACCAGAGACAGAAAAAAACTAAATAAATAAATAAGTGATTACTTCTGCAAGTGTCAGTTGATTGAACTTAGTTCCCTTCCTACCCAAAAGTAGTTAATGAAATTCAGCTACTTTTCTTTTTCACCAAAGCTTTGAAACCTTCATGGTTAGCATTGTTTTTCTTTCTGTTATTTCTCCAACGTTCCATCAAGTATCTCTGAATACAATTTTCCTAGGTTCAACCTCCCATTCATTCTTTCCAAGCAAACCTGTTCACCACCATTATTATTTATAAGACTTGTTTTCTATTCTCCTATTACTGCTGTTGACGGTTGTTTGCTTGACCATTAATGCAGAGCTTCCCCTTTTGGAAGGTGGCCTTGGCATCTACTTTACTCTGAAGTTTGAAACCAACCGGCAAGAGCATATTAAATTTCTCTTTCTCTTCATTTAAAAACAAAATTGCTGCTAGCTAAATCTCCCTCTCCTCTTTCCTCCTGGCATCCTCCTTTCACAAACTTTCCCATCTGCTGTATCTATTTTTTTTTTTTTGCATTATCAATATCTTCCTTTTAACCAAAAGTGCTCACACCTTTGCACCCTAGAAGAAAAAACCTTTCTTATTTTAACCTTTCTCTAAATCAGCATGTGAAAAATTCTTTCCATCTTTCATTCCGTGAACTTCCTACACATGTCTTCATCTCCTTCAATCACTCAGTACTAAGCCCTTTACATTCTGTCTTCTCTCCCTGCCACATTGATAATTTTGTTCATGAATTCCGTGGCTTATATTTTAATTCCTTTCTCCTTGATCTCTTTATGATTACTTGTAGGCGTTTTTCATTATGCCTTTCTCAAAATATTTTTTCTTCTCACTTCTCTCTTACCACCCTTCCTCTATGTTGGCTGGCTGCTCTTGCGTTTCACTCATATGCATGTCAGATTTACCTCCAAACTTTGTCCTAAGCTTTCTTCTTTTTTTCTTAATGTCTTGTTGATTACTTACCAAGGTGTCTATAGTCACCTTGCAGGGGTGTCCAACTTTTCGGGGGTTGGGTTTGCTGCACATTGGAAGAATAGGAGTTGTCTTGGACCACATGGTAAATACACAAACACTGAGGAAACTTCATTAGCAAAGGAAGGTCTGTGAATAATTTTCTGTGATATCCAAGACCACAGATAAGCCCAAAAAGTGTTCACAAAATCAGCATGTCACCAGTGGGCCACCCCTGTGAAATGGCTTTTAAACCTACGTGCAGTAGAACCTCTGTGAGTTGGCCACCCCAAGGAACGATAACATATGACTAACATACAGAGGAGGCCAATGTAATAGGTTCATGTCATTATTTCCTGACAAAAAGTAAAGTCTGGGAAGATCCTAATTCCATTTTTATTTTTTTATTGCCTATGTTCCTGTGCCTGCCATAGGGCATAACACAAAGACAAGAAATATCGAGTAAGTGAATGAATGGATAGATGGATGGATGATTAACAGTCTTTATCTCTCGCTTGACTTACTACCATAACCACCATTTTCTTTGACAGTCAAATTCCTACTGTGATGGCCCCCAGATTAATCCTCGAATGCAACTACTTTCCAACCTCTCCCTTCTTATTGCTGTTTCCACTACCTACAATATAGCTAGTTGAAATCACCTCCATCTTTCACAGTCTTACTCCACTGTAAGAGATCTTTGTTGATATTCCCAATGATTAATAATTACTTACTTATGAATTCCAGTCACATTTTGCTTATTATTTTATAAAAAAATTTATCATATCTCATCTTGTTTTAGAGCTTTCTCTATATTTGAAATCTCATATGGTTCTGATATACTAAACAAATACCTAGGAAAGAAATTCACACACAGTACATACTGAATAGTTGTGCTTCTGTTAACATGTCCGTCCTGATTAGAAGATCTCTAAATATGTGATCTACAATTTATATCCATGCTGAACCACTTTGGACCTGAGAAACACTTAAATACTTAGTGACTAAATGAATGACTTTAGGAAAAAGTTCACTATCACAAGTGTTCCAGGGTTTACTGAGCTTAAAATACTGGAATTCCATTTCATCTATTTTCTGTATCTAAGAGAATGGTATAAATTGCTTCATTTCAACCTACAGGATATTCTCCATTGTTTTTGTAGAGGTGGGAAATTTGATTTAATGTTAGAATAATGCTGACTTTATACATTGATTTAAGACTATTGCATTAGCACATATATTTTGATAGTGTGTATGTACCTATCATTTCTTTCTAAAGTGTTTAATACAATTAATTATGTGGTTGATCATTTTGAAACATTCCTCTAAGTTTGTGGCAGCAGGTTTGGGGTAGACTTCACCCTTGGTCTGATTCAGTTCCTCTACTAAAGATGACTGCTTGAGAAGTCTCTTCTGAATATCTTTGATGTTCGGTTAAGATGCCTCTACTTTAGTTAATCTGAACTCACATATATTCTATTTCTCTTTAAGTTCTGGGATTTTTCAGTTAATAGCTCCAGGAAGGATCCATGCCCCAGAGACTACTGTTTGCATGGCTTCATGAAATCTTATCACATGTGACAGCTTTGCAATTAAGGACTTAATTCTTGTGCTTTTTCTCTATGTTGTCCCCTTCCTCCACTTCTGTTCTACAAATTTCAGGTACCCAAGGTTCTCTAACCTCCGCCTCCTTTGTCCTCAACTGAGATTGCTATCCTTTCCTGTATTCCTTCTGGCAGTTCTCTAGTCTGGAAAACTCATCCAGGCAGAGACCTGGTATAATTATGTCTAAGCACATATGCTACATTTTTTTTAACATGCAAATGTTCTGCTCAAACTGTTGCCTAGCATTTAAATAGAGTTGCTTCATATATGTTGTCCATTTATTTAGTTGTGTGTTTTTTTTTTTTTGCAGTTTTTGGCTGGAGCTGGATTTGAACCCACCACCTCCAGTATATGGGGCCAACGCCCTACTCCTTTGAGCCAAAGGCACTGCCCTAGTTGTGTTTTTTTGTTGTTTTTTTATAAACATAGAAATAAAACTCTGGTGCCAGTAACTCAATTGTGATCTGAAATGGTATTTCTCAAATAAAATTTTTTCCCACTTTCAAATGAAAAATTTGAGGCACAGATAATTAAAATAATTTGTCCCAGATTACATAGATGTTGAATGCAGAGCCAAAATTCAAATATTAATCTCTGTAACATAAAGTCTATTATCAATCCATATATCAAATCCTACTTTCATAAACAAGTAGGATCTTTAAATTTCTTTAGAGGATATGGAACCACAATATTATCTGTGGGTGCAGCAATATTAGTAGCAGCAATAATAAGAAAAGAAATGGCATTTCTATTATGGAGACAGTAATTTATAATTTACAAAGTAATTTTAGGCATTTCTCATTGATCCTCAGGAAGCTTCCAAATTTCCTCACTTCCCACTTATCATTGCTGCTCCCCCTGTGCTGAGGGAGAAGCTGTAGTTTTTATCATGTGCATTCCCACACTAACACGACACTTAGTGCAGCAACTGCTAGGTGAGATGGGCAGGTGATGATCAGCCTGTGCGAGAACTTTCACATTTTTTTTTTTTTAATATGGAACGCTTCATGAATTTGTGTGTCATCCTTGCACAGGGGCCATGCTAATCTTCTCTGTATCGTTCCAATTTTAGTATATGTGCTGCCGAAGCAAGCACGAGAACGTTCACATTTTTTAAACCACTCATTGGCAGAAAAATAGCCTTCTGTATCTCTAGAGGGTAGAAATAACAATCGTCTAGATCAAAATGATGTGATCTTAGTTTACCTGATAGTTTCTGAAACTTTGCTCAGTGATGTGATTTTATAGACTCATAATAGAATTTTACGTTTTGAAAGATTACTCATTTCTGCTTTTCTCCTACTTTCAATAATCATATTATTAAACTTAAATAAATGCTAAAATAAAATGAAACTAGAAAGTGTCTGAGGTTTTGGGCATTTGAGATTATGCCCTACAAAATCAAACAGGTCATGCATCCTAGACCAGAAATCTGACAGGAGGGTTTCATGAGTAACAGAATTACTATCACAATGTACATCTTAAATTGTGTATTTTGAATTTTTTTAATCAGATAATCAGGGGTGTTTAACTTGCGGCCCATGAGATGCACGCAGCCCTGGATGTCTATGAATCCAATTCCACACAAAATCATAAACTTAAGCATGTCTCCTTACTAATATGTCCTATCTTCCCAGAAACAAGTTCTCGCCCTTCACAATCATACCTTATTCATGGCATTGCTTTTTCGTAGCACCTACATTTGCAAGCACCTCTTTTCAAGAATGAAGCACAATAAGAGTAAAATTAGAACCACAATATCTAATGAACACCTTGAGAACTCACTGAGAACTACAAGCACTTCCATCGAACCAGATATGGATGTATTAGCTTCTCAAGTATATAGTCAAGTATCTCATATGTTGCCTGCTTTTCTTTTGTAATAAAAATATCAATAAAGATGTTTTATTACTTAGATATTTACACTTTCTATGTTAGTGATTTCAAACTTGGAACCTACCCAATGATTTAAAAAGACTCTCTGAAGGGGCTTCTGCATAATTAGGATGATTTAATTAAGAGTACTTTTTGTTTATCTATGGTGGCAGATATCACAAAAATTATGCACAGAGCCTTTTTTTCTTTTCTTGCTCAGCAACTTATGTTAGTGTTTGTATATTTAATGAGACAACTCCTCTTCTTCTAATGTGGCCCAGAGAAGCCAAAAGGTTGGACGCCCCTGACATACATTGTATTTTAATGCATTCAATGTTTAAATTATTCTTTTGAGTTTAGAGTTTCTAAAGGTGAACTACAAAAACAATTAAAATATCAGTAACATAGCAGTAAAGCAAAATATTATTATACTATCTGGACAGACAATGATTAATTTAAAATGCAGGTCTCCAAAGGGAGGAGGTATATTAAATTTAATTCCTGTTCCAATCACAAAGAACACAATGATTGCTCTTGTTGTTCTCTTGCGGCTGACCTTGAGTTTATAATGTAATTTAGTCCCTTGAAGTCAACCTTTCTGAATGTGACATCATTTTAAAAAAAATTTATGGCCTTCAGGAAAAAAAAAAAAAATAGAGAAAGAGAGAGAAATAAAGCCTGTGTGTTGGCCCCTCATGAAAGATTCAGTCATTTTGAATTCAGTATTAATCCTACAATGTGGGAAACCACGAATCCCTTACATTTATGGTATATTTTTATGAACAAAAACCCCTTGGATTTTTCTACGAAATGCAATTTTATTATTTTACTTAAAGGTGTCTGTGTCCTCAGGGAAATAAAAAAGGCTAAGTATTTGGCTTTAATGAAAAGATATGAAGTAATAGAAAGGAAAAAGTTTGGAAGTCATAGTGGTAGATGCCTATTTCTGGCTTGATTACTTATGGGCTTCATGATATAACTTAATAGTTTTATCATCTGAAAATTACATTAAAACCTAGAGCATGAGGGGCTGGGCACAGTGGCCAGTGCTTTGGGAGTTCAAGGTGGGAGGATGACTTAAAGTCAGAATTTCTACATCATCCTGGGCAACATAATGAGAACCCCACCTCTACAAAATTTAAAAAAAAATGTAGCCAGGCAGGGTGGCATGGGCCTGTCACCCCCGTGTCTTGGGAGGCTGACACAGAAGGATTGCCGAGCCCAGGAGTTGAAGGTTACAGTAAGCTATAACTGCACCACTGCACTCTAGCCTCGTGGGAAAACAAGCTCTCAAATAAACAACAACAACAAAAATAAAACCATGATGTGGTAGAAGGATAAATTTTAGTGCAGGGTCAATTTTTATCTTTCCTGCTGCTGTAATTAGGGCAATACTTTACCCGTCCGGTAGACTGTGGCTTGTGAGCTGAAGGGCACACGGGCTGAAGTGAGGCAAACACAGGCATCGCAGAGGGGATATAGGCTTGGAATAGAAAAAGCGTCATGATTTGTGTAGCCAATTGTTTTGTTTGTTTTTCTGTTTTGTTTTTTTGTTGTTGTTTGTTTGTTTTCCTGATTTTGAACAGGACCCTCCTTATGATCATGAACCTTCGGAGGGCTAACACACAGGGGTGTCTTCTAGGGTGCATTGTGGGAGGGAATTTCCCTCACCCAGGTAGGGAAGCCAGGTTACATTCTCTCTGCTCTCACGACAGCTCACATAATTCCTATGTATGTGGAGAAAATGGAGCTGCCATCCCATTTATTGTGGGCCTTCACTTGTCCCAAGTTAATATTTCTGCCAATTTTTTTGACTAATAAAATTGTCAGTTCATAATATGCCAGAAGTTATTATTTTCAGTCCTAAAGGACTATCTCTGCTTTTGTGAAGTCAAGACGCCAAAGTGTGTATTCTTGGAACTAACCTTTGTAGTGGTTGTACAGAAATGAAATGATCTGGAAAATAATAAGGATGACTATGGCAAATAAGTGTGTGGGAAAACGAAGGAGGTCAGCATCAGAAAATGAGGCCTGAACTGGTTGTGCATCTCTGACTTAGGTGTAATCCAGCCCATGCCTCGTTCTTACTTTCTTTCTCATTCCAGCTTTGGATAGGCTTACCCATCCTACCCTTTTTTCTTCTAGGACACATTTCCTTCTCCTTCCAGTATGCTTATGGAAACAGCACTGTGGAGTGATTGTATGTAATTAACCGGTATGCAGTTTACACATGATTTTCTGCATTGGAAGAACGTAATCATAAATCTCTGATACTGCAATGTGTTCAAAACGTTAGCGTATGAACACAAGGTGCTACCACTGTGAATATTTGGGCAAGTCTGGCTACCAGTCACAGGAGTGCATCTTTTTATATTAATACATATTTTAAAGCCAATATTGAAAGAACAGATGGAATGGAAAACACTGCCCATTCCTCCCTTGCTTGCTTAAAAAGAGCCCCCCAGACGTGGTGCATAGAAATATTCATGGAATGATGCAGATTTTTTCCCTCTTGCATTTACTTCAGTTCAACCTGCCCGGACCACTTTGATAAAAGCAATAGAAAATAAAAGCAATGCCAGCTCAGATCTTTTCTGGAGCATAAAATTGACTATGCTCTTGAGCACATAATTCTCCAGTAAAGAATATGTTATAAAAAATGACATTCTAAGCTAAATTGAAGAACCTTGTCCTTAGATGTTATGGCAAACCAGTTTAATGTTTTTACAAAAACATAATCCTAGTTCTAATGTAATTGGGGAACGCAATGTCTTTTCTTAATACTTGACCCATTTTAGTGGTTTATTTAATCTCACATTGATATTCCTGTTGTTGATATGTATCTTTCACTACACATGGAAGAATATCTTCATATAAATCCTGAATTATTTTCCTTTGTATAGTGTTAAAGTAATGAGTCAGACAATGATGTTTTTATTTTGGCTAAACTAGAGATATATGGGAAAGTCACCCCAATGACATATAGGTTGTAGCTATATTAATTGATGATCTACTTCATTTTGTATTTCTTGTTAAGTATTTGATGATTCAAGTTTCATTTTGGAATATAATTCTGGTGAAAATAACCATAATCAATAGATTTATGTCTTGTTCTCTGCATGTAATTATGTATTCAAGTATTCTGTTATGCTTATCCAAGATCTACTCTGTAAGTCTTTCTGCCTCAAAGGAATTATCTAATATGGTATAATAAGTAACAACCATGCATCTTCTCCTCAAAAAATTCAGAAATAATTTGTTTTTATAAGACTGAAGTGCTATAATCAATGTTGGAGGTAATTTTATGTCTCTGTTGGAGGAAATTCAATCTGTTTTTGCTAACAGAAGTCATACATATTAAAATGATTGTAGACATAAGTCATATGCAAATATTTAAAAATTAGTTTACAGACCTTTTTCCATCCTCTCATCCATATACGTAATTGGGCTCCCTCCCGTGAAATGTCAGAGGTTTTATCTATAACTAATTTAAGAGAATGGCATGAACAAGAGCAGAAATTCCAAATAATACTACCCCAAACTTTCATAGTTCTTCCTATTTGCTTTCCATCTGTAGACCACAAAGTAGAGGACTTGCTGCCCTCAACTCAAAAGTGGCTTGTAAGAATACAGTAGGAGTATAACACTCTTTAAAAAGGAAGAAGGAAGATTAAGCTTAGTTAAGCTTATGTCCTTTTTTTCCCTATTACTTATGTGAAACTGTCAAAATAACATATAGTAATTAAGTGATCAACATTCTACAAATTTTAAAATTAATGAATTCATTAATTTGCTCAATTAATATATTTTTAGAAACTACTGTGCATTGTATATTGTTCCAGGAGCTGTAGCTGTGAATGAAGATCCATAGTTCCTATTCTCAGCTGGCTAGGGAGCAGTCAAGATCATTACTATATGAAGAAGACTCAGCGCTAGGACAAAACTAAGAAAAAAATGATCCAGAAACATATGGTAGGATTCTGAAAGCAGGGAATAGAATGTGAGGTGTGGCTAGCAAGTGGAGTCAGAAAACCAGAAAGGCCATGAACACTTTGAAAGGGCAATAAATATTTACAAATAAATCAATTTCCAATAGCAATTAATTTGGATAAGATATAAAACAGTATTAAGGGTAGATAGTGATTGACAGTGGGACTGGGAGCTATTTTAGGCAAGAGACACTTTTGTGAGGTCACTCTTTGAATTTAGACCTGAACAATGAGCAGAAGCAATAGGACTGTAGGATGGGCAGGCCAGATGGAATGAAAGGGCTGGACGCAGGAAAAGAACTGGAACTGTTATTCAAGAAACAAAGAGAAGGGCATGGGGTGGTGTGCCCAGAACAGACTAAGTTTACAGGATCTTATATGATTAAGTTCAAAGACGTAGGCAGAGGCTCACCTTTTGATTTGGCTTCATGGGCAATGTAAGACTCTTTATTCTAATTATAATGGATAATTTTAAGCTGGAGAATCAATCTCATTTGCATTGTTCATTTCTATACCATACTTTCTAGAATTAGGCTTGACACAAAGTAGATATGAAATAAATACTTCTTGAGTGAATAAATCATTATGGCAGTTTGAAGAGTGGTAATTAATGAATTATGAAAGTAGCACTCAGATTGATTGCCTGTTGATGACACGCTGTCATCATTACACGACGAAAAATAAAATGGCATTTTAAAGGAAAAAAGCATAATCAGTCAAAACAATTTATTTTATTTTCTACAATCATTGTTGTAAAAAATAACAGTTGTTTCTGTTTCTAAGTGTGAATAATGATGGCGGACTCAGTGCTGCTCTAAGAAATTCTGTCTTCTTAAGAGACACTACACCAGAAAACTTCAGATTACTGGAGTGGATGAGACCCTGTGAATATGATGAATCATTATTCAATTTTTATTTCTTAGGAAATTGAAAAAACACACAGATAAGTCTGGTTCACCTTCACATAATGTGCTTGGCTAATCTTAGGAGAGCACCTCGAACAGCAAAAAACATTCAGAACACCCAAATCTTCTGAAACTTTGTAATCTCTGCATGCAATGCTGTTCAAAATTGGATTTCTTTGGAACTTTTCCATTGTATTTATGTCAAAACAGGTAATATTTTTCCAGTCCACTAAACTAAACCCCATTTCATCTTTGATGGATATGAAATAGCTTCCTTTTATCTGGAAAGGATACAACACACAGTGCTCATAATTCGCCCTCAGAGAAGCTTATTTTGTTCAGACTGTGGAACCAATACATTGGCTCTGCATGTAGATTCTCTTCTTACCGATTTTAAATGGAATTATTGGGTGAAATATTAACCAATGCAATTACCTGGAGAGACAACAGTAAAAGATGAGGAATGAGAGAAAGGAAACATAAGAAATGAGAATAGTTGCTCAGGAGGAGTTTTTTTTGAAGAGTTCACATATTTTTAAAAATGATTTATACAAATGATGCATAAAAAGACATATAGGGAAAAATAAATCCATGGAAGTAGTAGTAATATGTAAAAATATGCCAATAGTAATTACAAATATCCATTGATTCTCTCCTCTGTTCCATAGACTCTTCTGAGTACTTTATATACATTGTTTAATTTAACCTGAGCAACAATCCTATGGCAGCCACTGTTATTTTCATTTCACAGATAAGGCAGCTGAGGCAAAGGGAGGTTTTGTACCTTTCTCATAAATCCCCAGCTAGTAAAAGGGGAAGTCAGGGTTGAATGAACCACACAGTCTTGCCCTGAACCTGAACGGAGCAGCATAAAGAGTAGCACTTGGATCTCTCTTTAAGGAAGAGTTTTCTATTTGCCTGCAAAGAATAAAGTTGGATGACAGTGTCCAGTTGCAGCATCTAAACTTTTTAACTGAGACTGCGTCTTCCCAGACTTCTCCCAGACAAGCATGGATGTGGCAGCAGTGCTGGAGTCTGACCGTGTATCCACATGGGTCTTCTCTAATGTGCAACTTTCCCCAAAGCTCCTTTGGCCAGATGAGACTTTGATCTCTATCTTAGTCTGAGACTTTCCTTCTCTTTCTTTTTCTTTTTTTCCTTCTGGATTTGAAGGCTTTTGTGGCATCATGAAAATCCCCCTATCTACACCCCCACCCCCCACACCCCCCAGTAAAACTACTGTGCTTCTAACTCCAGTTCCACATCTGCTTCTCAGGGACCCAACTTATACACAGTCATCACTGCTGAGAGTATAGTACAGCACGAACTGAACAGGGCCACTCACTGTGCTGAAATACTGTATGTTTACGTTGTGAGATACTTTATTCCTTATCACAATCTTGAGTACAGTATTGTCTTTTTAGAATTACAGATGAAGAAAATATAGCTTCCAGAATTTAAGAAACTGGCCCAAACTAACGAACGACACAGTATTAGAATTCACACCAGGTCTCCTTGAATCCAGTAGCCCACCCTCTTTTTGCAGAAGACAATTCATAGCCTTCTGAGGATACTTGTAAAGAAGTAAGAAAAAAAGAACAGGCACATCGCTTGGTGAAAATGGTATTATTAGTACAAATGATGGAAGAATTACCAATGCGTTCTTTGAATTTCATTTTTTCTAGCAAAGATGACCCTCACAAGTAAAAAAGGTTAAACAATATAAATAAAATATCTTTTTGCCTGAAATAGTCAGTGAAGTTTGTATGAAGAAGTCCCTAGTTACGCTAAGTTAATACAAGTCTTCAGCTTCTAAAGATTTACCTCCCAGGGAGCTAAAGAAAGGAGCAAAAGTGATCTCAGAGTCACTGCCAATAGCTTCTTTAAGACAGAGTCTTGCTATGCTCCCCAGGCCAGTAGCAAACTTCTGCCCTCAGTCAAAGATATTTTAATTACTCAGGAAGAGCGAAGTGTAAAATGACCTAAAAGGAACAAACATCTTAATTTTCAAAAAGGGGAAAAGTATGGCTACATTAGATAGTCACATCTGGGAGAAAAATTAGAGAGTGAATATCCAGTAGCCTGAATTTGCATAAAGTAGAAGTAAAGAGGTGAGTAGAAACAAATGGAAGCCATAAGAAGGCCAGATGCTAAAACTACACCGTCATATATGCACAAGTGTCGATTCACACAGACACAGAAAAAGAAACGGAAACGCTGGTCTTCCTCACAAACTGACTTCTAATTTTCCAAAATCTGCAGGGTGAGCAGTACGGCCTACAGCGTACGGTCCTTACAATCTGGGGTTACCAAGAAGTCGTGTAGCCATAGCCTCTTGCTGCCGTTTTCTGTTGCTCCCCTAGGTTCTTACTGATTAGTAGAAAGTTGGATGGCTTTGTGACGATTATAGGGCTTCCTTTGTATCCAGACAAAAATCCAAAGACACAATGATATCCAATTCTAGAGAGAGCAAAGAGGCTAGTGAAATTATATTTTTGTTCAGTTGTCAAGTGTTTAGAATGATAGGAAAATCAGATTTTGTTTCACATTGACGTAACTTTTATTACAATACATTTTGTTGTTTATTTTAGGCTAATGAGAGGGTACAAACAATTAGCTTAAAATGTTTACATTTGTTTATTTTAAAAACTGCATGAGTCCTCTTGTATTCGCTATGCAACTGGAACTAATCATCAGCACTCATGTGCACATGTGGTAGGAAAACCAAGCAGGTGGGAGGGCGAGGAGGGGACAATTTACACCTAACACCTAACGGGTATAGAGCACGTTATCTCGGTGATGGGCACACTTCTAACCTGACTCAAACTGTACAGAAGCAATTCATGTAACCAAAATGTTTGTACCCACATAATATCCTGAAATAAGAGAATAAAAATCAATAAAATTAAATTAATAATATTTTCATTGAGGGGCAGTGCCTGTGGCTCGAAGGAGTAGGGCGCTAGCCCCATACACTGGAGGTGGCAGGTTCAAACCCAGCCCTGGCCAAAAACTGCAAAAAAAAAAAAAAAAGAAAAGAAAAGAAAAGAAAAGAAAAGAAAATTTTCATTCAAATAATGATGATAATGGCAATAATACATCTCAATAAACTTTGAGAAAGTGGTAAAAAAAATATGTGAGTCTATAAGGAAATGGAACTCAGAGTTTCCAGGTTTAAACTGCAAGCTATCTTTCTAACCAAAAATGTGACAAGTACCTTGATTTTTCTGCAATTGAAATTTTCTTATTGGTAAAACAAATATATGTCTCAGGCTAGTTGGAGATGGAAACTTCTCTGCGTGGTCTGAGCTCTCCTGATGAGTACACCACCCCTGCAGTGAGAAGAGAGAGCTGTGAGTAGGAACTGACAAAATAATGCTGAAAGAAGAAAACCAGACACAAAAGAATATGTAATTAGCCATCTATTTATATAAAGTACATAAACAGACAAAAACTGGGCTGCTAGCACGTGTTGCACCTTTGTGTATAAATCCCAGAAAGGCACTTTCTCCTCCAGGCCGATGCAGCCTTGAGCCAGGCATGGGACTCAGTTGGTGGGAAGGACTGAGTCTGCTTTCTTGCCAATGTCCTCTCGACAATCCTCATGCAGAGCGTGGCCTAAGGCAACTGCTTTGAGAGAAGGAACACTATTCCCCTTACCGTACAGTTATCAGAAGTCTCTTTTGTTTTTCTCCCCTCCCCCCACTGTCTTCTTACTGACAAGAAGACACTTCACATTCACAGACAAAATGATTGACAAAGTTCAATGAGAACGTGTGATACCCAGTGCACCTAACAGCCCCCAGAGCAGGATGCTAGAGGTTGAGGAGCAGAGAATAAATCATGGGGCCCCTGGATCTTAGGAACCAAAAGAGCAGATGACCAGGCAGAGACCTAAGTACATCACAGAAATTTGGGATTGAATGTTTACATCAATCGATTCTCAGACTGTCTTACAAAGAGGGTTCAGCAATAACTGAGAGGATCAAACAAGAAGAAAGAGGCTTACCCTGTGGGCTGAAAAGTGCTGGACACGTTCAGATCTCATGTCCCTGTTTAATAATAACTACAAACAACAGAGCATGATGTTTCAAGAAATTTTAAGTGACTTAAAAAATAATTTAAGTAGATTATAGAAATATATGGCCTCTATGGAAGAGGACTAGAATGAGATGAAGAGGAAACCAATTAGTTAAATGTGGAAATAGACAAGAGAAAGTTCACAAGTAAATTTAAACCACCAGATCCACCTTAGTGATGGTATGAATAAAATCAACACCCTGGGATGCTAGATCAGGAAAATAAAGAATATAGTTGACCAGCTTTTCGTATATGCAGAAGAAAAGAACAAAGTAATGAATGTGGAAGAGAAGGTGATAAAACTGGAAGAGGGACAGCAGTAAGGTTGGTACTGGAGTGGGTTTTATTACTGTTTGTAAATATTGGCCTCCTGCCCTGTCAGAGCCACATTTCTGCTGGCTATGCAGCGGCTTGCAGTGCCTTCCTGCATGGGGACTTTGATCTTCTATTTTCGAGTCTTGTCACAGGATTTCTTGGGCTAAGGGAACGTGACAGAAGTGATTGTGTTTCATCTCCAAGAGGAATTTCTAAGAGGCACTGTATGTTTCCACCATCTTTCTTGATATCCCTTCTGCCACAAGAATGACATAGTTTTAAAAAGTAGCTGCTCTGACAGCTTAGATGACAGAACGAGAAAACACCTACAAGAGAACATAGGTGACATATGCTGTAAGCAAAATATAAATGTTTGTTGTGTGCAATTGGGAACAATTTTTTTTTTTTTACAACAACAAAGCCAATCTAAAAATAAATATTTGGGGCTGGGAGTGGTGGCTTACTCCTGTAATCCTAGCACTCTGGGAGGCCGAGGTGGGTGGATTGCCTGACCTCACAGTTTCAAGACCAGCCTGAGCCAGAGGAGACCTCATCTCTAAAAATAGCTAGGCATTGTGGTGGGTGCTTGTAGTCCTATGTACTTGGGAGGCTGAGGCAAGAGAATCACTTACTCCCAAGAGTTTGAGGTTGCTGTGAGCTGTGACTCCACGGCTCTCTACCAAGGGTGACACAGGGAGACTCTGTCTCAAAAACATAAATAAAAAATAAAAAAAAGTAGATAAATATTTGTAGAGGAGGCCAAGAGACAGACGACCTCTAAGCGAGATGATTTACAGCTGAGGGGTGGACTCTTGGGCGACTTGTCCACAGGTGCTCCCTATGGAGAAGGAGCCCGTGCCCTCAGCCAGTAGTCATTGTTACCCTCACCTGTATCATTCCGTTTCAATAAAAGGCCGGTGTGGAGGTTGCTCAGGGCTACCCAGAAAGTAAGGGCTAGCCCACCTTCCACAAGCTTGTACTTTTAATCTGCCTTTTGCCTGGTTCCTTCCTGTGCTAACCGAGACCAGGGTCATAGGAGCCCGACGGGTCACAACAAATATTATTTGGGAAGGAAGATCCAGAATAGCTTAAACAAACATACAAAAAAAAAGGCAAGGATAAAAGAGAAATAAAAAGACTTCCTCAAGAAAGAACTGGGCATGTCAGGAAATACTTCTGGTTAGTAAAGTATCTCAAGATTGTTTTAAAAAGTACCCAACGTACTCAATACTACTATGAAATCAATGTATAATCACCTACAAATGGTAAAACAATGTATAATTCACACAAATGGTAAAACATAACTAGAGTCCAGAAAGTAGAAGAGGAGAGAGAGGGAAGGGGAGGGAGGAGCGAGGAGGGAGGGAATTTGGGGGGACCTCACCTAATGTGCACAATGCAATGGTACATTTCAAAACTATTAAGAAAAGAGTATAATTGTCTTAGCACAACAAATAAGTAAGCGAGGAGATGGATGTGTTAATCAGTTCAATGTAAGCTTTTCACACTGTGTATCAAATCAGTACACTGAACCCCATAAATGCATAGTTATTATTTAATAAATACAAAAAGCAGAATTGGTGTTAACTTCTCTTCTACAGAACTATATGCAAGAAAAGCACAATTTATGAAATTTTGAGGAAATGATGGGATGACATAATACCATATAAATCTATGTTTTTTATAAGGGAGACCAAAGAAAGGCATTCTCAGATATGTAAAAACACAAAAATATTAATGGTCCTTCTCCAATTTTTTATTGCATGTTATAAATGTGATATGAACTAGAAAAATCCCATGTATTGGTTATCACGATCCCATTGCTTATTGATCAACCCACTGGGGCAGGGACCAGGATGTAATGTGATGCAGTAGCAACCAGAACTCGGCAGCAGAACCTTTCCAGGGGCCCCTTCCTCTTTGCTTTTCTCCTTCATAATAACACTGTTGGGAATTTGCCCTAGTTAAAGATCTAAGATGGGCATTAGGCTTTTGTGTAAATGTTTTTACATAAATATTGTTTGAAATAATTATGAAAATTGACGCAAGTGAAAATGTACATTGGTAGGAGACGGCTAATTTATGTAACACCACATGACAGAATACAGGATTTAGCTAAATATGGGATTTAATAACAAAATATGTATTTACCCACATGACAAGATAGGAAATTTTAAATTATGAAATGTTTTTGAAACAGTAGAATGCCATTCTGTAAATAAAAATTTAAAATTTTATTTGTAGCAAAGGAATAGCCACTACTATCTGTGGCAAGTGACCTTGAAGACTTTTCTGTTCTTATTTATGTAGCATTTTCAGATAACGGTTACTCCTCAGACAAAGACTATTTTGACTGAAGCAAAAGGACTGGCTTTGAAAAAAAAATGTGTATATAAAACTGTAGCCGGGTTAATAATCTTTGAGACGGATTCACAGTTGTTTAACCAGTTGCATCCAGGAAACATTGAATCAAACCTCTGTGTTATCACATGAATTAAAGTCTTTGTTCTTGTCCTCTTTAACAATTCTATCACTGTCTTAGAACGAATTATTGTGGGTATGACAGATAGCACAAGGTTGTAGAGCGCAGAATGTAGCGCAAGGAGTAGTGAGGACTGCATGAAAGTGGGTCAGGTGACTTTTCTGGACACGTTCAAACATGGTTTTTGTTCTTTTCAACACTGTGAAGGCCAAACCAAACACATTGGTAGGCCGAAGCCAGGCGCTAGACCAGAATTTTGTGATCATGGTAGGGGAATGCTTAGGTTCATTACGGCATGCCGCTGTACTGTGCTATGCATTTTACACATTTAATCCTTATAGCAGAGCTCTAAGGCAGGTAGCATTGTCATCTCTATTTTAGACACAAAAAATCTGAGGCACAGAGAGATTAATACATTTTTCTAAATACATACAATTAGCAAGTGGTGTTGCAGGGATTCGAACCCAGGTGTCTGTAGCCACTATACTACCCTGCTTCAAGCCCTATGTAAAACACTGTTGATGTAGATGCGAGTGAAACACAGCCTCTCACCTCTGGTCAGAGAGGAGAATCAGACATGTAGCAGTTGGCAAACACAGGCAAAGTAGCACGGGTGGAGGTGGAAGGACGAGGTGCGCTGGCAGCAGAGGAGGCTGGAGCAGCTCGGCATGCTGGGGCTGGCTTGTTGTGGGTGTGTGGTTCTTTCCTCACACACCCTGACTCCTCTTCCAACGATTCTGCCCCTCTTGTACACAGACTCCTCTGGGTCCATTCATCAGGTCACAGACACTCAGCCATAAATACAATCTAGACTCTGGTACAAGGGTGAGCTATTAGGGGGAGTATCCTCACTACTTACGCACCTTTAGATCACATTATCAGGTAGTATGTTCTTTACACATCCAATTCAGTTTTCAGTTTTCTACAATTTTGAGTTTAGTTGTCCTTGAGAACCAGTGTGGTGTTGTGGAAAGAGTGGCTGTGTAATCACCTGGGCCTGAGTTAGCATCATCGTTTGGTCAGGGACAGGCTGAGTTTCTTTCAGAAAGCATTTACTATCTCTAACACTCATTTTCCCCAGGTTAAGTGGAAGAAATTACTTTTCTTCCAGTTTTGAAATAAATTAATGAACTCACATGCATACTGCTCAGAGTGAAAACAAACCTAACAAGTATATAAAAAACCTTTCAAGTGTTCTTATTCTTATCCACAGAAAAATTCATATGAACCTTAGAACCTTAGTTCAGGATATGTAGTATGTAAAAGATACATAAAAAGAAAACATATTAAATTTCATCTTGTTACCTAAAGAAAAGACCAGACTGTGTTTTATTCTATCCCCAAGGTTGAAGAAGCTGCAGAATTTCCAACTCAAAACTAAATTAATAGCCTTTGGTATCTGAGATAAATTACAGCAAAGGGCAGCAGATATCCCAGACTAGGAAACCAGAAACGCTCTCGAACTTTAAGCAACATAAAGCCAAATCTAGCAAATAGGTGTCATTTTGTGGTTCAAGAAGCTTCCCCAAACTCCATTGTTAGCAGCTGGTCCTGGAACAGAGAGGGAGTTCCACTCTGGGAAAGTGAGCACTATTTTTAGCAGCTGTATTATACCCATCTAATTGCCTTAGCCACATTAAAAAACTCCACAGTGTTTCTAAGAGCAGACCCCCCAGTACTGGCCTGGCACCAGCCCAATTTGGGTAATTGCATTCTATCATCTTTCAGGTCTCCCTGGCACTTTCAATTAGCTATAATTTATATTCTTCCCAGTATACAATTGAAACTGCCTTGCATTGCAGCTGTGGGGTTACACAGAGACAGCAGCTAAATTAACAAACAACTGGTAAATTACTGTTATTTTTCATTTCTCTTTTGCCTTAACATTGCTATGGACGGCTAAGGGTCAGGGGAAAGTTAGTTTCATTTACAGGAAAGACCACGGAAGCTCCAGCGTACTTACTATGTTTGTGGATTTAGATTACAAATTTAAAAATAAATCCCCAGCTTGGGGTACACATACGAGGTCAGACAGTTAAGTTCATGATGTCACCCTAGAAAGTGATATTGGACTTTCCATGGTCACCTGTGGAATACTCCCATTGGGAAGCTATGCACTGATGCCAGAGCCCAGCCCATCCTTCAAAGCACTTCTTTGAGGATGAGTTCAGAACTTAATTGTCAGACCCTTTGTAACAACACCAGCTCTGATGGCCATTCCAGAAAAAGATTTCCGAAATGACTGTGAAAGTACTCAGGACTGGGCTGGGCATGACTTGCCAAGGGGAGTATTTCAAAAGCGACCGTAGTTATTTTCAGCAATGAAGGATGTGGCACGAAGTTCATTGTCACGCTAAGATGAGTTTGTGAACTTAGTTGTCTAAACTCGTATATCTTAGAACTAAAATAAAGGAAACAATAAATTCACTTTGAAAGAAAAAAAACTTCCTTACTATAGATAAAATATATGATCTGTTCATATTTTTAATTTTTTTCAATACCTGTAAGTTTTCACTTGTACCAAGTATTGTTTCATGCATTGGGGTCCAAGGATGAATAACAGATGGCATTTCTCCGATGCTTAAAATGTACCAGTCCCTGTTTAACTGACTTAATAGTTACAAGAGGTTTATGAGGTAGATAACTGTTTTTAACCCCTATATCACACATAGTTACTGGAGTTTCTTTCTTCAGTAGGCTCTTGGTCTCGGATATTTGAAGAATGAACCCCTGGCCCACAGGGCAATGGTAAGATAGGAAAAGAATACACAGGGGTAAAAAGCACCAGAGCTTCCAGACAGAAGGACTAAAAAACACCAGAGCTTCTGGCAGAGGGAAAGACTGAAGTGGGGAGTCTTTCTGGGGGCTCTTTGTCTCAGGGTATCAGGCCTTGAAAATTACCCTTGGCCAGGACTTGGCAAATGGAAATACATTTTCAACGTTAATGCTGAATGAATGCAGTCCCTCCAGTCGGCGCAAAAGGTCAGGGTGTTCCCTTCATGAAATTGCCCAGGCCTAGGAAAACTGGGGTACCCTGTCCAGTCTTGGATGAGGGAACTCTGTATTAACATGAAGAATTGAGGCAAAAGAAACTTTAACAACATTCAGAGATAGCATAGTTCTAATTGGGGCTTCCAACTTCAGCCATTTGATACCAGTAACTGTGCTTTCCACTGCTTTGACTATTTCTCTTATGAATAAGAGAGTCTTAGGCTTTAATATTACAAAGGGGAAGATGGACAGTGAACAACTAATTAAACCAACAAGAGAACCTGATGTTCGCTGGCAAGGCAGAGTCAAGAGGTGGTTTCTTTAGACTGAAGGTAAAGAGGGTGCTCCCTGCTTAAAGTATGAGATCTTCAAAGACCAGAAGGAGCTGGCTAAGCAGACATGAAAGAGACAGTTTTCACGGTAGACAGAAGTGCTGGTGCCAGGCCCTGACAGTTGGAATAATCTTGGCATATGTGGAGAACCAGAGTAAACCCGGAATGGTTGCAGGCAGAGGGCAGTGGAAAGGGAGAATTCGGGGTAGAGACGTGGATGGGCGCAGCATTCCTAAGGCCTCCAGCAGTGTGAGGTGCTGAGCTTTGGTTCACATGCTCTGGGGGCCTTCGGGTGGCTGCTA
>NW_003852537.1:3635483-3637366 GCF_000181295.1 Otolemur garnettii | reverse complement strand
GTGGTTCAGAAGAGCATTTTGGACACGTCATTATGGTGGACAAGATGCAAATTAAGTACAGATACCATTTTTAGCAATTAAGACAACAAATTATAAATCTGAATTCACACCTCTTTAAATGGAAAACATGTTTTTAAAATAAAATATGGGAGCGTGGTGTCACAGTCTTTAAATTATATGATTAAAAGATGACTAAAATAGTAATTTGAATTGGATAAACCAGGCAGATAATTGTTTAAACAAGGACTTTGAAAAATGTTTAGTTATTTGCTATCCATGTTTATAAGACCAAAGGTAATATATTTATATTAAAAACACTTAAATTAGGGAAATATTTTATTTACATTTCATTTATTTTATTTCAAGGTTGGCATTGACAGCTGTGAGAGTTTCTATCCTGAGACCCTTTACTAGCATAATGTCACAGATAGAAACTTGATATTAAAGGAGTTTGGTTACTTTGGGGAGATGAAGAAATTAGAGGAAGAAAAGAAACACAGTTGTAGACAGGCAGAGCACTGAAGTATCTACCCATGACCTACAAAAGGGCCCTCGTTGTATAGCCCGTTCTCCCTCACCAGCTCCAAACTCACTGGGAGAGTGTTTTCATCTGGATATCTCTAGACTGCTCAAACTTGGCTACAATTATAAATAATTACTTCATGTCTTTCCTACTGCAGTTGATAGAATCACTGTTCACCGAGTTCTCTAAGCTCCTATCTTTAGAGACTTCCTTAGCAATTTCATTACCCTCCCACCGAACTTTCACTAACACTAAGTTTGCTTTTCAAATATGTATGGTCCTGTACCACAGAGCAACATTGCAGCCAAGGATGAACTATATATATCACGGTGGTCCCATAAGATTATAATGGAGCTGAAAAATTCCTGTCACCTAGTGACATTGTAGCCTGGTGACACTGTTTGTTGTAAACAAACCTATTGTGCTGCCAGTGGTATACAAAGTAGGGCACATGCAATTATGTACCTGACAATATACTTGATAATGATAATAAACGGCTGTTACTGGTTTATGTATTTGTGTGTTATAATTTTCATTGCTAATTTTAGAGTCTACATACATACATAAAGTTAACTATTAAGCAGCCTCAGGAAGATGCCTCAGGAGATATTCCAGAAGACAGCACTGTTACCACAGGAGATGACAGCTCCATGGATGTTATGATGTTATTGTCCCAGAAGTCCCTTCAGTGGGACAAGATGTGGAGTAAAGGACAGTGATATTGATGATTGGACCTTGTGTAGGCATAAGCTAGTGTGTGTGTTTGTGTCTTAATTTTTTAAAAAATGTTTGAGAAGTAAAAAAATTAAAAGTTTTAAAATTAGAAAACCCTTACAGAATATAAAAAAAGAAAAAAGTTTGTACTTCTGTACAATGTGTTTGTGTTTTAAGTATTATTATAAAAGAATAAAACAGTTTCTAAAATGAGAAAAAAAGTTTATAAAGTAAAAAGAAAAACACAGGAAGCTAAGATTAATTTATTATTGGAGACAAAATATGTTAAATAAACTTAGCAGCCTAGGTTTACAGTAGTGCCCAGTGATGTCCCACCTAGGCCCTCCCACTAATTCAGCACTCACTCACTGACTCAGCCAGGGCAACAGCCGGTTCTTCAAGCTCCTTTCATGCTAAGTGCCCTATAGAGATGGACCATGTTTTCTAAGCTTTTTTACAATATTTTTCCTTTTTATATGTTTAGGTACACAAATGTTTACCATCGTGTTACAATTGCCTATAGCACAGTAACATGCTGTACAGGCCTGTAGCCTGGGAACAACAGACTTTACTATGCAGCTCAGGTGTGTAGCAGGCTGTACGTGGGGCTCTACGAAAGCTTTAAGACAGCCGGTGTTGGGGCGGC
>NW_003852537.1:3634384-3635299 GCF_000181295.1 Otolemur garnettii | reverse complement strand
AGCTTGCTCAGTTTATCCATGATACTGAGAGGGCTTCATCTGTTTCCGTGCTTGCAGATCTTACATTTCTTGATTTGTGTGTATCTCAAAACTTTCTTGACGACTCACAGACCATCTAGGTTTGTGTAAATACATTCTATAATGATTGCACAATGATGAAGTAGCCTAAAGACACCCATTTCTCAGAACATATCTCCATTGTTAAGTGATGTAAGGCCATGTCCCTTCCTCCCCTTACCAACGCCACTGCTGTAGATTATTCCCCTTCCATCTTTGGCTGGATTGGCACAGTAGGTCTCTAACTCACCCCATGTAGCTTCAGCTTCTCCCTCCTCCAACTCAGCATCACGCTGGCATCAATAATCTCAGGAAAACACAAATGTAATCTCTCTTATAGAATATTGACCTTGCTCCTCATCGTGCCCTGATTAAATCCACATACCTTCCTAAACATCTCTTCACAAAAAGGCCCTGCTCATCTTGTTCTTTCCTTCAGTATTTCTGAGCAGAACCGTAACCATCTGACCTCAGCGATGCTGAACATCCCTAACATCCCTCTTTCACAGGGCTGAGCCTTTTTGTACCTTGATTCAGCTTCCTTGAATAATTTTTTTGTCGCTTAAAATATCTATCAGAAAGTTGGATTTTCACTTATTTCCTAAAAGAGAATCTTCCCTTTAAAAATATCAAGCATGACCTCAAGGAAGGGATTATAAGGAAAGCCTGTGTGGGAGCCAGCAACGATCACAATCACGTTTCTCCAGACCTCCCTTTTAGTGAGTGAGGCTTCCCTCTCTGCCTCCCTCCCTCCCTCCCTCCTTTCTTCTCTGCCTCAGGTCAGGAGACGCAGTTCTCATATGTCCAGCAGACTCTGATTTCTTCTTGTTCCTTTACTGTGTTGTTTATCAGGGCAAA
>NW_003852537.1:3631730-3633390 GCF_000181295.1 Otolemur garnettii | reverse complement strand
TTTTTCATTTTTTTTTGAGACAGAGTCTCACTGTGTCTCTCTTGGTAGAGTGCTGTGGCATCCTAGCTGACAGCAACCTCAAATTCTTAGGCTCAAGCAATCCTCTTGCCTCAGGCTCCCCAGTAGCTGGGACTACAGGTGCCCCCCTCAACACCCAGCTAGTTTTTCTATTTTTAGTAGAGAGGAGTCTCACTTGTGCTCAGTCTGGTCTTGAACTCCTGAGTTTAAGAAATTCAACCTCCTCAGCCTGGCAAAGTGCTAGGATTACAGGTGTAAGTCACCATGCCTGGTTAGACGTTTAATTTTACTCATGAAAAAGCAAAAATCTGGGAGATTGAATGACTTTGCGGAAGTTACATAGACAAAGGCCTGGTCTCTTGTTTCTTAGGAGTCTTACGTTTGAGTTCAGTGCCTTTTCCATCATATCACACAGGTTCAATACTTTTTAAAATCTTAATAAAATCTTTTCATAATTCCATAGGCTGCTTCTTCTGCAATTATTGTCCAAAGCCTTTGTCCTTGAATTTTCTGGAGAACAGAGAAATTCTTCTACGCTGACATAGTGGGAATAGAGAACAGATTTCACCTTCTAAATCTATGTTGTCTTTGTGATTATTAGTTACTTTTCTTCTCCTGATTTTTTTTTAATTTAAAAAAATTTATGGAATAGAAGTATTTTTTGTTAAATGGGTTATTATACCCAGCTGAGGTCAGGGATTCAGAGCATGCTTCGCCAGAACAGTGCACGTTGTACTTGGTAGACAGATTCGCACGTCTTAACTCCTTTCTCCCTCTGCCGTTAGCTTTTGATGTCCATTCCATGACTTTATGACCACATGTGTCTCTCAGTTAGCTCTCATTTATAAGTAAGAACATGTGGTCTCTGTTTTTCCATTCCTGAGATACTTCACTTAGGTTCCATCCAGGTTTTGCAAAAGACATAACTTCATTCCTTTGTTATGCCTGAGTGCACTTCATGGTATAGACACACAGCATTTTCTTTATCTGCTCATGAGTTCATGGGCCCTTAGGTTGATTCCATTATCTTTGCAATCATGAATAGTGTCACAATAAACATTGAAGTTCAGGTGTCTTTTTGATAAAATGACTTCGGGTCACGCACTAGTGGGATTGCTGGATCAAACGGTGGGTCTACTTTTAGCTCTGTGAGGAATCTCCGTGCTACTTTCCATAGCAGTGCTACTAGTTTGCATCCCCACCAACAGTGAGAAGTGTTTTTTTCTCTCTACATCCATGCCAACATCTGTTGTTTTTTTGTTTTTTAATAATAGTGATTCTGACAGGGTAAGATAGTATCTCATTGTGATTTTAATTTCACTTCTCTGATACTTAGCCATGTTAAGCATTTTTCTCTCCCATTGGTTTCTTGACCATTGGCCTATCTTCATTTGAGAAAAAGTCTGCTTATATATTTTGCTGGATTTGGGGGCTGAATTTTTTTCCTTGCTGATTTGTTGGAGTTCTTTGTAGATTTTGGATATTAGCCCTTTGTCCAAGGTTTGTTAATATTTTCCCCCATGCTGTAGGTTGTAATGCTGTTGATTATTTCCTTCACTGTTTTAAGAAACGTTTTAGTTAAATTAAATCCCATTTATTTATTTTTGTTGTTTCTGTCTTTGCTTTTGGGGTCTATGCATAA
>NW_003852537.1:3626615-3631710 GCF_000181295.1 Otolemur garnettii | reverse complement strand
GGTGTGGCCTTTGGACTGCATCCAAATTTTACAGAACACATCCTTTGATTAAAAGGGGTGCAGCAGAGAAAGATGAAGGTTTTCTTGTCCCTCCTGTAGGGCTTAAAAAGAATAGTCTTGAAATAAGAATTCCACAGGTTCCTCACTCCTGATACCCTAGACCAATGTCTAGAAAAGTTTTTCCCACATTCTCTTCTCTTTTTATGGATTCAGGTCTTTAATCCAGCATGAGTTAATTTTTGTCTATGGTGAGAGATAGAGAAGGAACTGGACAGTTTCATTCTTCTGCACATGGCTGTACAGTTTACCCACCACCATTTATTGAACAGGGGTTCCTTTCCTCAAGTTTTTATGTGTTTTGTCATAAAATTAAACAGGGGGAAGGAGGGGGCTTTCTATGAAATAATACGTTTAATATGAAATAATGTGTTTCTTTTTCATTTTTTGTAAAAAATATCATATTTCCAGATAAAGGACCAAGTCCTGGAGTGACTCCCAATGAAATGGAATGACTCCCAATGATGAAATAATATGTTTCTTTTCCATTTTTTGTAAAAAATATCATATTTCCAGATAAAGGACCAAGTCCTGGAGTGACTCCCAATGGCGTTCTAAGCCCTTTCCAGATATGATGACTGTTCTCTGACAAGTGTGGATTCTTCTAGGAATCTGGAATGTGCTGTCCATGGCACTAAATATAGACTTGCTATAACATCTTCTTTCTTGCCAAGGAATTTATAACAGTATCTAACTCTTGTTTTTCAGAGCTTTTCAGCCTCCTAGAGTTAACTGTGTAAGATGTGATCTCCTTTCAAAAATGTAACAGCTCAAAAGGTAGTTTTGATAAAGCTTGCTTATGACTGAAACTAAAATTAAAATGAATATCTCACTTCAGTAGAAACAGATTTGAATTTATTTTTCACTATTTTTCTTAATAGAATACCCTTTATATACATATTTTAAATTAAAGCAGGGTCTTTGGTTGTTATGTTCTCTATTAGGTTTCCTACAAAAAGTTAAAGTAGTGTAGCATGATATAATGTTAGGTGTCAACCAAAAAAATTAGCCACAAAGAATTAGGTAAGATGCATTCTGTGGATACAGAAACACAAAGTGTTACAAGTCACATAGACTAATGGGGAATGACTAGGCAGGAACATTTTGCACAAGTGAACAGTTTGCTGTGTGAACTGTTATATATTGATGATGTGAGTTACTATACACTTGGAAGACACCCTCCATCTATACCACATCTGTGTATAAAGATCTCTTCACATAGCTTCCACATGGATATTTATAGGAGAGAGGGACCACTGAATCCAATTATTCCAAATGGCTGTGGCTGCTTGCTGTCTGTTTTGTTGGAGTAGGTATTTTGTGTCCTAACTGGAGGCTTTCTCCAGAATGCAGGGAGCAGACTGCAAACTGCCTCCCCTCTCTCAGGTCATAGGTAGGCAGTATTGTTGTTACTGGAATCCAAGTCTGCTGAGCTTGGTCTCTGCCAGGGTCCGAGGACATCATCCAAGAATTCCCTGAAATGTGAAGTTGTGTGCCTTGTGGAGACTTGAGTCTCTGTTTCTTATATTTTATTTGCAGGAATTTTCACCTCCCTTAGAATGGAAGCTTGTCATAAGAGAAAACCCAAAAAAGGATTTCTAAGACACAGGGGGGTGTCCACCACCATGCTATTATCACAATCATCAGACTCAATCTCTCTCTCAGAGTTTCAAATGGCCTAGAACATGAATTAAGTTAAAAGAGTGTAGCACCACTAAAGCTAAGAATGACTTGAGTGTCACTGCCAGCAAAGTGATGAAAGCCCCTGCCGGACCGCACCACTGGTCAACAGGGGAGTTCTCTTCTGCAGATACTTCCTCCTGTGCTCTCCTTGACGTCTTTATATTTGGGGCACGGTCAGTACTCCCTAAGAGGTGTCCCCATTTCTGTAGTGATTGGTGGTAGGTCCTGGCGATGGCAAGGCTGTGCTCATCATTCCCACCATTCTTGCATTTTCTCAACTCTATCCACGCCTGTGGCTCATCATTTCCCTGTTAGAGTTATTGCAAACATTGTATTGGACTACTAACCTCCTCATTAGTAATTACAAAGGACAATTCTAATTACTGATATCCTTTCTTCTGAAAGCATGCTCTCACTTTGATTGTATGAAGCACTAATTATTTTTTCCCCACATCTCTATGTAATCCTTAAATGCCCTTCCATATTCCTTAGCCTCTGTACCTGGCTCTTGCAGCCACTGCCTCTGTAATTTTATCTACTTTCAAGTCTGCAGTTATCACGCGTGAGCTGATGACCCACGACAAGCACTTTCCTACCTCTTGTCCCAAATATCTAGCTACATAGTCAATACTTCTACTTGAGAATCTTGCTGAGTTCTCAAATCCAAGATTTCCAAAACTGAACTCACCATCTCATAGCCCTGATCTCTCCCCCTCTCTCCCTGCCCCGCACTTTCCACTCCCATATTGTCACCTCACTGTTTACTTCCAAAGAATGAGGCCAATATCCACATAGTTATTCACATGAGTCTTTCGACAGTTATCCTTCACTTCATGCTTTCCCTCGCCAACAATGGCATTTCCCCCTAATACCCACACCCAAGCTCACTATTCCTCGTCATTCTAGCTCCTAAAAAAGCTATTGGATCTGTTTGTGTCTTTTCACCATTAGTACCAGGACCTGAGTACAACTATGATGTGCTCTTACCGTACATACACTGCTGCCATAGCCTTGGTTTCATCAATGCAAAATACTTACCCTCTACTGTATATACTCTTCAAAGAAGCCATCATAATCTTTTTTAAAAAAGAATCTTTTATTACATTGAACCTCTTATTTAAACCATTCAATGAGCCTGCACCACCATTCAGATAAAATTACATCCTGTCCTTCCCGGCCCCTGGCTCCTCCTTCTGTCTCTTGCCCCATTCCTACCTTCCTTTGGGTTCCATCTTTAAACTATATCGATGTCTTCTATTCACTGAATAAGCCATTTTTTTCTCCTGTTTTCTGATCATCACCTGCTCATTCTCCTACCTGAAAAATATCTTTTCTTTACATGACTCACTCATATTTATCATTTATCACTTAGTTTGCAAGTCACTGTCTAAGAAACCCCAAGGTCACCCCCATCCTTCCACTGTCTAAGAAACCCCAAGGGTCACCCCCATCCTTCCTTCCTCCACCCTGTGCAGGTTCAGATGCTGGCTGTCTTGACCTGGTGTATCCTCATATGATTTATGTTCGATCATTTCTTTCTTTCACTTTATGTTTGGCATAGGGCTAAACACACAGATGTGTACTTAGTATCTACTGAAAGAACAAAAGAATTAAAGTTGAATGGTTTTTCATTGAGTAAACAGCTATTTTTCATGCCCAACACGTAATGTTTAATGTGTCTACAGAGGAGGAGGAGAGGGAGAGGAAAGGTTGGGAGGACTCAAGATGGAGACTAGTTTCTGGCTAGTTCGCAGTTCTTCAAAGCTTTTGGTCAGTTAAAACTGATGAAAGTTAAAAAGTAGCTTTAAACTTTTTTGTATCATAATGAAACTATTTATTTTGAACTTATGGTTTTGCCCTTTTCAGCACTTTGGGAAGGCTTATTTAGGAGGAGTGAAAGGACTTTTAAAACCAGGCCCTACAGATTTCAAGTGAATTCATAATAAAAAAAAAATCAAAGAAAACTTTTTATTGTTGTTTTTTAGTTTTGGTAAAAACCAGAGGAGCTATGAAGGGCACCTTTGTGTTCTCCTAACACAAAATTATACTTAGGTTTTAAATCCATTGTATGACCTTTAATAGAGAACAGAAAATTTGTGTGACTCATTTTGATTTACTGATTTGTAAAGACACTCTTTGTTCCCTCACACATAGCCTCAAGAAAGGCTGTCTGGGAAATAGCAGCGGATTAGAAATTTTAACAAATCTATATTCAGAATCAATATTTTGTAAATAGTCTAAAATACTTATTCATGACTTTTATTGTGCATCCATATTGTAAATACTGCAATAGACTGAAGGGAAATATGAATTGCCTATGTCACATGCCTTGTAACTATGTGATGAAATTTTGTGCACTGCTTGACATTATAAAGAGTGGCCACAAAGTTCATGTGCAATTTAAAATAGTTGTCTGTATTTCATGTTTTTACATATACGGGGTGGCCACATGAACTTTGTGCCCACCCTATATGTGTAAAAATATGAAATATAACAATAAGATAAATTATGTTTTTGATTTTAGTAATTTATAATCTTTCTCTGACAATAAGAAGTTAGACGTATTGTTGTTTCCAGACCGAGCCATACATATAAATAAGCATTGGAAGAAAGACTTTTGTTTACTATATAGAGACACTCAAATTTATATAAGAATCTTTATAGCAGTTTCATTTCTTCACCTCTGTAAAAATGTTTGAACCTCACTGTTTTAGCATCACCTCTGTTTTACAAAGCAAGATAGAGAAATATGGAAGTCATTCAAAATACACCTTTCTAAAAACTTAATTCAATTTATAATCTGGTTTTCTTTTATTGTTCATTTCCAAAGTCTTATGTACAATAGTGATGTCAACTTTCAATTTATTGGTCATTAATGAACACTGAACCATGGAGTGGGAGAGATTCAAGGAGTGATGGAATGTGGGAGGGAAGGCAGTGTTTGCTTTCCCAGAATCCTCTTCTGCAGGCCTGTGAACTTCCGCCCGGCTGCAGCCAGTTTCTTTGTCTTCCTCTCTTTTGACCATGGTTCTTCTCAATGGCTGCCTTCTCTACACACTTCCTAAAATTATCTTTTTTGATGACAGCTCCTTCAGCTCTTTTCGTCCAGGCACCACCTCCTGAATCCCAAGTAGGCTCTTGGCCCTATTTTTCCTTACACTTTATTTTGGAGTTGTTGAACTTTTACTGGAAAGATTTTATCAGAGAGTCTGTGACCATTCAGTTTCTTTTGTCAAGGAGTTTGTCATTTTTGTATTTTATTTGTTCATCATGGGGCTAATGTATTATTTATACATAAACATTTAAATATTATTTATGTTTCAAACAAATCCTTAAGAATTTAAGAACAAGATAT
>NW_003852537.1:3621088-3625939 GCF_000181295.1 Otolemur garnettii | reverse complement strand
CCTTCCTTTTTTCTTTCTTTTTCTTTACATAGTTTTACTTTTTCCATTATTCCATTGGAATCATATTCTATGTAGCTTTTGGAAACTGTCCTAGTAATATTTATTTAATATTTCTCAATGTTGTTTTGGGGGTTGATAGCTCATTTCTTTTAGCAATGTATAATATTCCATTGTCTGGAGTGCCAGCTTATTTATCCATTCACTAACTGAGGGACATCTTGGGTGCTTGCATGTTTTGGTAATTACAAATAAAACTGCTATAAACATTCATGTGCAAGATTGTGTATAGACATAAGTTTGCAAGTTTAGGGGGGTAAATAGTAAGGAACATGATTGATCATATGGTAAAAGTATGTTTGGTTTTGTAAAAAACTTCAAAACTGTCTTCCAAAGTGGCTGTACCATTTTGCATCCCCACCAATAATGAATAAGAATCCCTCTTGCTCCACATCCTCACCAACATTTGGTGTTGTTAAGGTTCCACATTTTTGTCCATTCCATTAGGTGTATAGTGACATCTCTTTGTCATCTTAATTGCATTTTTTCGGATGATATATAATGGAAAATAAATATGTGAAGAGATACTTATTTGCTATCATATACCATTGGTGAGGTATTTGTAAAGATTTTTGGCCTATTTTTTAATTAAATTTCTTTGTATTCTTATTATTAAATTTTAAGAGTTCTTTATAAATTTTGGATAACAATTTTTCATCAGATTTGTCATTTGCAAATATTTTCTCTGAGTCTATGACTTGTCTTCTCATTCCATTGACAGTTTCTCTTCAGAGTAAAATATTTTTATTTTAATGAACTCCTGTTTATCAGTCTTTCATGAATTATGTCTTTGTTGTTATATTTAAAATGTCATTGACAAATTCAAGGTCATCTAGATTTTCTCCTAAGTTGTCTTCTTGGAGTTTTATAGTTTTTTGGCTTTGAGTTTTATATGTATTACTATGAACCATTTTTGAGCTAATTTTTGTAAAGCGTATGAGATCTGAGTCTGGATTCCTCTTCTGCACATGGATGTCCAGTTGCTCAAGCATCGTTTATTGAAAAGACTATCTATTTCCAGTATGCTGCCTTTGTTCCTTTGTGAAATATCAGTGACTATATGTGTGGATCTATTTCTAGTCTTTCCTATTTGTTCTCCTACTCTTTTTCCACCTTCTTCTTTTTCTGCTTTTCCTCCTCTTCCTCTATGGCCTTCTTGTTTTCTCTCTTTCCCTTCCTGCCTCCCACATTCCCCCTCTCTGTGTGTGTGAAGGCAATGAGGTTTTAGCTCACATCTGATCTGGACATTGGGCTCAGAATGCAGCTGTATCACCTTAGTTTAGGGATCTTCGTGCCATCTATTTGTGTTTTCTTAAACCAATGCTGCACGCGTAATTACTGATTATTACAGGACATCTTGTAAGTCTTGAAATCAGGTCTTGACAGTCCTCTGCCTGTTTTTCTTCCATGTCCTGGTGACTGTTTGGGGCATTTTACTTTTCCATTTGAACATTTGAATATGTTTATTGATATACACAAAATAATGTGCTGGTATTTTTATTGAAATTTTATTGAATCTTTGTCATATGTTTTAATTAATTTGCTTAAATCACTGCAGCCTAGATGTTAGCAAGATAATGCCTTGCCTTTTAAGATGAAGGTAAGTTTGTTCCAGCCACTATTTATGTCTTTTGGAAATACAGTGTTCTCTCCATCTTTTCTGTCTTTCTCCTTCTCTTTCTGCTTTTCCTCCTCTTCCTCTATGGCCTTCTTCTTTTTTCTCTCTCTTTCCCTTCCTGCCTCCCACATTCCCCCTTCCTGTGTGTGTGAAGGCAATGAGGATTTAGCTCACGTCTGATCTGGACATTGGGCTCAGAATGCAGCTGTATTACCTTAGTTTAGGGATCTTAATGCCATCTGTCTCATGTTCCCCCTCCATTGGCTTAATAATGTGAAGAGTTCAGCTCTTCCTCAAGTCCCATATAATATGCTACATATGCAAGGCATTAATGTACTATCTGAGAACTTTACATAAGGTTTCTTAAAGATGGTGGGAGTTACACAGGGTCTTGAGTTTTTGCCGTCATGCTCCCTTTTGCTCTCTTCTTTCCACATCTTCCCAATCTTCTGTTTTTTTTTCTTATGAAAGAAAGTTCTATCATCTCTTCAGTTGCTTGCTTAGTGCTAGCATGTATCACTTGGCCCTAAAGGTCTCCTCTCCTCTCTCAGTCATGAGGAGTGTGGCAGTGAGGGAAAACTTACCTTTCACCCCAGAAGGTTTGCTTAAATATCAACTCACAATAAAGCAGATTAATAGGAAAAAGAGATTTATGTACGATGTGCATGGGGAGAATCACAAGTGACTGCCCAGTATCCCAATAAAATCCAGAAGTTTATATAATCTTCATTTTATAGAGGAGGGAGAGATGAGGAATATACAATAGGTAATTCTGTTGAATGGCAATAAGTTGTCACTAGGAAGGATGAATGGATACTTGGGAGAATAAATGGGTGGGGGAAATAGACTGACTTGGAAATCAAATTAGCTTGAGCAATAGGTATCACATTTGAAATTATTTCCACAAAGTCTGGTTGAATGCTTGATATTCTTTCCTGAAATACATTGAGATAATAGGGAGGGAAAGAGAAGTTAATTGTTCTTTTTGTTGGATTTGATTTTTTTTTTTAAGAAGAAAGAGGGAAATCCCCCATGCCTGTTAATCTCTAAGGGCTTTTGATTTAAAATCCTCTTTATACCAAAGAGTTATGTTTTGGGATTAAATTTCCTCAGTTCCTTCAGGAACTATCAAGATAGTTTCCTTAAAACACAAACAAAACAATTTTCTTACTAAAAGCATTCTGTTCTCAACTTCGCAAAGTTAGCAAAATCAATAGAACTTTACCATATCACAACAAAATTGTATCTCTTTAAAGAGCTAATATACTATTAGTTTATACTTTCTAATAAATTTTTAATAAAATTATAAAGGTATTCTGATTTGTAGTAATAACTATTTGCAGAAGATAAGTAGTAGTTGTGGTCTTTTAATGATTATGGACTCAATATAATTAAACAATCTAAAACCAAATTATACAATGAACTGGTTAATTTTGCATTTTATAGCACAGAGAGTTACACTTCAATATACAGTAGTTAGCATTCTTTTATAAGAATGTAAGTTAGCTAGTAAATGAAAATTGGATGGCAGATCAAATTTCTGTATGATTGGTATATTGTGCTAAAAATATAATTACTTAAGAGCAATTACTTAAGTAATACTTAATTGTCTATTTAAATGTCTATTTATGCATAAATATCTAATGGAGTTACCCTTTTATTACTTTTTCTTTCATGGAAAGATGTCATCATGATCCCTTGTATCACTTTTAAAATGTATTCTACTTTATCTTCTTTGGGTAGTAATTCAGAATTAACATTACTTAACTAAGTAAATTAGATAAGCTTGAGATAAAAATAGTCTATTGAATTCACATTTTAGAATACAATGGAAGAAAATCCAGTACTTTCTGGATATCAAGACAGCCCAGTATATTATAGAATGAAATTAAGAGCAGCAAAATTGATTCTGATATCTGAATAGGGCAAGTATCAAATATAAAATTTAAATTTATTTCAAAGTAGCTATATTTGAATTTGAAATAGGGCATTGTATATATAGGTCTCTTTTTATTTTTAATAATCTTCTTTTCTCCCACCATCTCATAAAGAAAAAAAAATTAGGGAAAAATCTTGGCAAAATCAAAACAAGGAGTCATTTAAGTTGTAGTTTGGCAACATCAAATATGAGCTATTGACCTTTGAAACCTTTCTATTCTAGCTCTTGAAAGAACTTTTTATATGAGAGGGCCTGTGAATCATCCTTTCAATCAATAAATCTTGAAGGTTGCATTGTTGCCTGCAGGCTTGATAAGCCTTCGCCACTTTTCCTTTAGGGTCTAAAAAGCTATTCAGGTTCACATGACAGCAATGTCCTTTAGGACTTCTTAGAATAAAGCAAAGGATTTAAAATTACTACCATTAAATTGGATAAAAAGGTCAAGCTATTACCCCCAGTCTGTAAAAAGTAATCTTGAAACAATTGGAGTTAGACCCCACATTATTACTCCTACGTGTTTTGAGTCCCAATGTGAGGCTTGTGGTGGCAGAGATAAGACTACCACACCTTGTGAGTCATTTAGAATGGCCTGGAAAGATGGCAGATGCAACCAGCATGATCAGAGGGACATTCCTAAAATAAAATAATGAGACTGTATGCATTACCCGCTAAGTGTATTGGGTGTACTTGACCCATCTTATTGGTCTATGTTATTTAATGGAAAGCAATTATTCAAGCATTTTCTTCATAGAATTATGAAAAAATTCACCAAAAAAAAATTTATAGGCCATCTAACAGTAGACTTTATTGTCCTGATTTCAATCATTCTTTCTTTTTATTTTCACAGTCCAATGGGGAGAGACTAAATACAGCCTTCTTTTGAAATTTAAGAACAAGAACACAAAATAATGAACAGGTGATGATAATATCAAAATCACTTTGATGTATTTGGTTCAATAAAGAGTCTTACATATATGCAAAACAACTGAACATGCTTTAGATTCCATCTGTAAGGTACACCTGCATATTATATTTCTTACCCATATATTGATTCTTTATTTCTTTAATGAAAGACCCAACTTACAGAGAAAGATTAATTTAAAGGAATATTTATTTTTTGAAAAATTTGTATATTCTATATGGATATGAATGCACAGATTCCTGCATCATTATGATTTTGGCTTTTGAAATTTTCCCACAACAGTAACTGAAATTAGTAACAATTTATATTAGTCAG
>NW_003852537.1:3614190-3620963 GCF_000181295.1 Otolemur garnettii | reverse complement strand
ACAAATACTTTCTTAATGCTTTTTCTCAAAACCTCTTTCTGATGAGTTTTAGAAAGTTACTCATTTGGATCGCATATGAACTTCCTATAACTGGGGTACAAGTAAAAATATTCATCTCTCCCTTTTATTTGCCATTGGCTGCTCTGGTCTGTTTCATGAGAAACCACCTACAGGTCATTGGGAGAGGATTCAACTAAATTTCCTATACTTCTTAAAACAGGGACTGATCATATTAACTGTTTCTCAGATAATGTCTGTTAAATTAAGCTTGGCCTAAAGCAGCCTTCATGTATATTTCACGATTGGCCCAAAGATTTCTCAGTGCTTGGTGAGCTGTAACCTAGCTTGATGTGTATACATACTGTAACTTATCCTTATAATTAGGGGCTGTGTGTGAGCCAATCAAATTTGTCAACCACTGGCAGCCAACTGTTCAAACCAGGTTCAAATAAGTCCAGTGGTAACAAATCCAAATGCTTCCATGCCTCATGTCCTTTCTTTGTATGCTACTATTTTTTTTCTGTCCATAAATTTTATCCAACTACAGGGCAGCCTGGGAAAACCTCTGACCTCTGGTTCTGAAGGCTAATTCATGCCTTGTTCTTTGCTCAGTTAAACTCTGTTAAATCTAATTTGCCTAAAGTTTTTCTTTTAATATGTTTCATTGATTCTCAGGATAAGACAGACATCTCTCAGTATAGCATGCTGTGTGGGGAGCACTAGGCCAGTGGCCCCATGACAGCCCTGGCTGTGCACTGTCTAGCGTCTGTTGCTTGCCAGGTGAATCCTATGTCTGTTTTACTTTTAAGTATGCCTGGCCTCTGATGCTTAAGTCTGTAGTCTGTTAACCTCTGTTCCACCTACAGTTCTAGAAACAGTGCTGGTGGTGGTTTCTAATGAGCCTGGTGTTACTTCAGGGTTTGTTCATGTAATAAACTCATCTGGGAGCTGAATGTGATTATGACCAACCACAGTCAGAATGTACTACCTAGAAACTCCAGCAAGCCTCTCACAATGCTTCTTTTCCTATAATAAAAGAAAGAAGAATCTTTTTAGAAAAATAAAACTTAAATGCTACCCTCTACTGGACAGTCCAAAGTTATTTTGATAAGTCTGTTGCTGAGTCAAGGGTACAACGCCCTTCAGAGTTCCAAATGAATAGTGTCCTACCTATTGTTTTCTGCCCTACCATAAATGCCTCTTTTGTGAAAAAGACCCAGAAAAAAGTAATCAAGTCATCTGTCTGCTAGTTACTTCTCAGCCTTCTCCTTCTCATTCATTCTTCTTCCAATTTCCCTAGAGTATAAAAGACTTGGCTTCCCCATTTGATTTCCTATTTGGCCCTCTATGGTTTAGCCTATTAGAAAGGCTATTACAAAGCCAAACAGAGATAAAGGCATTGACAATCTTTCCTCATGACAATACCCTAGCTCTCAGGGTTACTGACTTGCTTCCAAATCATATTTTTAAATGTCAAAGCTGAATCTTTTCCCTTGATTCCTTTTATAACAACTCCTAATCTTCTTCAGGCAGAAGGACAGAGTAGGGCAAAGAGCATGTGGCACAAAGGAAAGTTTCAAAGGTTAAAAAGAAAAGTACATTAATAGCCTTGGTAATGGTCTAAAGCTATTACTGACTTTTTTCTCTTTATGCTTCTAAAAGTAGATCATATATAATGTGTATATAAAATTCAAACAATAATGTCTATCTAGGAAGACATCCCAGTCAGGAAAATATATACAGAGTGATAGACTGATAAAGTTTAAATCAAAAAATCAAATATATTTGTATGGTTTACCAATGGTCAAAAATGATTAAGAACTTAATTGAGAAATTACTCTTAATTGTGAGAGCACTGATATTCATAACTCTTAAAACCTCTCACAAACAAGGAAAGGACAGCCACCCTAGTCATGCTGAAGAACTAAAAACAGCCAGGAAACATTAAAGTAAATGTTCAGCCTTTACTAGTTATCAAGAACTGGAAATTAAAATGAGATGACATTTCCAACTAGAGACTGGCAAAGATTCAGAAGAATAATGAAGGCCAGTAAGAGGGAACACGCAGAGAAACTGACCCTCTTCTTCATTGTGGGGAGTAGAGACATAAAATGGTTGAGATCATTAGTTTCAGAAATAACATAAACCTTGGATGGATGGTCTTGCATTACTAATTACTAACTTCACAAATTTGGCAAGAAAACTTAACACTGTGATCTTTGGATTTTATTTCTGAAAGGTGTAAATGGTGGTGCCCAGAGATGAGGCCACAGCAGAGATGTTCAGGCCAGGTTAATTGAAAGGGGTAGGTGACCCACCTGGGCAGTGAAAAGGTGGCATCTCTGCCCAGGGACAGTTAGAGACCCCTTTTATGTGAGGTTGTAGGGACTGGGCAAATTCCACAGCTTGCCTGGAAAGTTAGGGTCCTTTGGCAGGAAATACCATGGGTAAGACTAACCAGGTCCTTTGTTTCTTTGTGGTAGGAGGATAGGAGGAGGAGGATCATAGTTGTTCTCAGTGAGATGATTTGGGTGTTGGTAGGGCCCTATGGCTTTGGGGTACATTGGAAAAGGGTTTGGAAGTGGTAGAAATTGTGTGGCAACTGTGGCTGACATCTTTTTTACCCTGTCTGGAATAAATGAGCACAGGAATTGGATAACTTAAGGGGGGTAATGGTTAATAACAGGAGTTGTAGTGAGGGGGCCCAAGCAGTATAAGATCCAAAGCCCCCACAGGCCATTGAACCAGGTTCCCTCATTTTGAGAGCGTAGGTGGGTCACTTCTTCTCAGAGCCAGACAATGCCCTCTCAAATTGGACCTGACTTCTGGGTGTAGAACGAGCAGATATCCTATAAAAAGTGTAAAGGCCCCGTCCTCTGTTTTGATCAGATCTAAGCCTCTAAGATGGTTGGGGGGGGATGGGGGCAAATGGAAAGTAATAAAAGGATGAGCAAGATATTCACTTACTTACCTGTGTTAGAGAGTAACTTAAGGCCATCCCGGTGTGACAAGGTTGAGCCCATTTTTGAGGCAGACGCGTCAATCAGTTGAAAGCCGTTCTCATGGGTCCGTGGATATGCAGGAATTTGATTCAGGGGACCACTGGTTCCAGAAGGTGAATGTAATCTCCTGTTCTAAGGTGATTATACTGTCCCTTCTAGTGCCTTTTCTCCTTTGTTGAGAAGGTTCTGGGGTTTTAGTGTAAGGTGCCTCTTGGGGCATTTTATCTTAGAGACCCAGAGTTTAGTGGTGGGCGGGGCTCTATTCTGAAGAAGGGCATGGTCTTCTTGCTTGGTCCTGTTGAATACCCAGGAGAAGTTGTAAGTGGTTGCCACTCTGGGAGAAGTGGTAAGTGGCGCTTTCAGGGCTGCTGTCCGTTCTCTTTTCTCACTCTCTCCATCCACAGCTGGTGGGCAGAAGGAAGTTGGTGGGTGAGGAGAGGGAAGCCATAGGCAGGGTGCAGGCAAGCTGGTGGCAGGGCGGGAGAGGTGGCCAGGTGAAGAAGAGTCTGTGAACCGGGTGAGGCTGCCGGGCCTGGGAGCTAGCCGGCCCTGCCCTGGCTGGGACACCCTGCTGGGGCAGCTTCTGTGCCACTGACAGAGTCTGGGCTAGGGGGGCGCCAATGGGAGCAGTGTATGTGTGTGTGGGGTCTTCAGGCTCATGGTCCTAGTCTAGCGATTGCAGTCCACCTGCATTGAGAGGAGGGCCCGATGGCTGTTTTTTTTGGGGGGGGGAAGGAAGACATCATGCCCAGGGATGGGTGGGGTGGGGGACAGTGGTGGGCCCTGGGCTTCCAGACTGGGCTCAGAGGTGAAGGAGCAGCAGGAGCTAGAGGAAGCCCTGGAGGAGGGAAGATACTGGGGATGTGTTCCAGGGACGATCTGTAGAGAGGGTGAGAGCAGAGAGAGCAAGGCCCGAACATAGGAGATTTCAGTCCATCTGCCAGTTTTTTTTGTTTTTTGTTTTTTGTTTTTTTTTTTTTGTGGAAATTGTGTAAGTTCTTTAAGATATTGATATTAAAGCTTCCATTGTCTAATTTGTCCTGAGGTTGAAGGGGACATCCACGGGGTGTCTCTGTTGAGGGCTAGAAGGGCCAGCTCCCGGGTCTCAGATGTCCTCCCCTACTGGGTAGAAAGGGAGTCCCTTGTTTCCCAAGAACTAGGAGTGAAAAACACAGACATAGGAAGATCAGGCATCCTTATTTTTTTCTCAGAGAACTTAATGTCCCAGAGACCTTCAAAGCCTAAAGCAGGTTCCAGTGTTGGGCTTGAAGCAAAAATGAAAAATGAAACAATTAGAGGTGCAGACCCCTGAAGAGAACACAGGTCTAGCGAGAGAACAAACCAGCCAGCTTCTTTGCTCAGATGTGAGGACACAGAGGCGCCGAGCAAGCCGAGGGGGTCAGTTGGAGGGGATTTGTAACCCTACTCACATTTGAATGGCCGCTGAGAGAAATCCTCTAGGACTTTCCTACAGGCGGGCAGCAGAGTCAGGTCTGGGAACAAGTCGACCAGCTTCTGAGAAAACTGGGGTGCCTAGGGAGGCCAGCAGCTAGCCTCCAGGCAGCCACCAGCCCCTTTCATAAGGGCCTTATGAAAGGTGTAAGTGGTGACACCCAGAAACGAGGCCGCAGGGGACATGTTCAGGCCAGGTTTATTGAAAGGGGAGGTGACCCACCCGGGCAGTGCAAGCTGGCCTCTGCACCCAGACGCAGTTAGAGACCACTTTTACATTGGGCTAGAGGATGAGCAAATTCCACAGCTTGCCTGGAATGTTAGGCACGGGGTTGTAGCTACCAGATCCTTTTGGATTTTGTCTTAGGAGGAGAGGAGAAAGAGAGGTACAAGGGAAAGGGTTCATGTGTGGCTGTGGTAGGTCCCCAACAAGTTCTATAACTGGAGATGATGATATAAACCTTAAAGGATTCTTGGAAGGTCAATTTGTGTTAATACAAGGTGGCCATGAAGTGTGTGTGCAGTTTAAAATAGTGGCCACCTGTACATGTAAGGTACTTGACATGCAAGCATCAATAAAACGTTATGGTTATTAGAATGTGAATTGATTAAGGTTTTTGAGCAGGAATTTTAAAAATATATACATATAAATTTAAAAATATATATGTCATATGAGCCACCATTTCTAGGAATTTTTCCAACGGAAATAATCAGATTTGTTTGTACACTGTATGAATCACAGCTAGTAGTTTAAATTACTCTTCATTCATAGGAGAAGGAAAATGTGAGGCCAGGTGCAGTAGCTCACACCTGTAATCCTAGCACTCTGGGAGGCCGTGGATTGTTTGAGCTGATGAGTTGGAGACCAGCCTGAGCAAAAGTGAGGCCCTGTCTTTACTAAAAATAGAAAAACTGAGGCAATAGGGTCACTTGAGACCAAGAGTTGGAAGTTGCTGTGAGCTATGACTCCATAGCACTCTACTCAAGGTGACAGCTTGAGACTCTGTCTCAAAAAAAAAAAAAAAAAAAAAAGTGAAACTAAGAGCTTAAAATAAGCCTTCATTAAAATTTTAGTACACCTATCATTAAATCTAACATTTATTGAATCCATTTTGTTTCTTTTCTGACTTTCTCTGTTTTTTTTTCTGCACGATAAACTGTATGTCTCCAAGCATCTGGTTTATTGTAATCTACCATTTATTGGGAACCAGAGATTTTTCAGGTATCACTACTTTGTCACATTAACAAAAAATTCAATGCATATTTCTGACATTGGGATACTTTTACCATATAATTAAAAGTGCAATCTTCAAGGAAATGTATATTAGAATTATTTTTATTTTTAATGTATACACACAAATAGGTAAAATATTAAAGCAGTATCTTTAAGTGCTTGTATTATTAGGGGCTATGTGTGTATTCACTTACTTTTCTGTTTTAAACAATAGAATTTTCTTCTTTGTCCATATATTAATTTTGTAATTATAATTACTTATTTATTAAATAAATACTATTTTATTTAGTATATTCTTTTTGATGTGTTGAAATACATAAACCTTAAACAATCAAAAGTTTTTATTTTGACTCCCTTTAGTGCATTTCTGTGCACATAAACTATTTTTATTATTTTACAAAGTTATCATAGTATGCATATTATTTATTGCTGATTTTTAAAAGTACCATCCCACAATGTTAAACAATCACACAATTATCCTGGCAGGCAATACTCAGCTCATTCTGATGCTGACCAACCTTTCTGGGCTCATTTTCTGTGACTCTACAGCATGGGCCCTGCTTGGCGTCAGGCTGATCCCCTGAGTTTTCTTCAACCTCACGATGTCTATTCTCCGTCCCTTGAGATTCCTGCATATGTGGGTTGTACCAGCCCTACCTAAATCCCAGTATGGTAAAACATGTGTTCACTACTGAAGGGCAACTGAAGCACTCACTTCTCCACTGAGACATTTGCCTTCTTTATCCTTTGAGGATAAAGTAGTTTCTTTATCTTTGAATTACTGTGCCTTCCTGATTAATGCCTCCTACAACACCAGTTGCAGAGAATCATACACTGTACTTACTTGTAAACTTCTTTTTTCTTATAGCATAACTGTGTACATTAATGCAATCATGGGGTACAGTGTGCTATTTTCATATACATTTTGAAAAATACTCTTTTCAAACTGGTTAACATAACCTTCATGTCATTTTCTTAGTTATTGAGTTAAGACATTCATACTCTGCTTTTAGAAAGATTCATTTGTACCCTTGTAAGATAAACTATAGAGGTGACCCCACCAATCACCCTCCCTCCCCCCATCC
>NW_003852537.1:3612757-3613963 GCF_000181295.1 Otolemur garnettii | reverse complement strand
CATGGAATACTATGCAGCCCTAAAGAAAGAGGGAGACTTTACCTCCTTCATGTTTATATGGATAAACTTTTTTTTTAACCATTAGGTTAAATCCTTCCATGAACAAGGATTGCTTTCCATTTATCTTTGTTTCTATAGAATCTATCATGTTCCTAACATATAATAAATGCTCTAGAGTGTTTGTGTGTTGACTGAGGCATGAAAATATATTCAGGTTGGAGAATCTTAGCTGGAAATCAACAAAAATAAAAGGACTAGTAATTGTATTTGGGGAATCAAATAAGAATTATAAAACAGCGATCCCTAAGTAATTTGTTAAAATAATAATAATTCCTAATTCTTAGAGTGGTTAACTCATTTCATTGTGTTTGATATATGTTTCTCTAGCATTTAATATATTTAAAGAATTCTTCTCCTTTTTTAAGAAAAAAAAATCTTGAATCACAGGTTTGCCTGTGGCATTTTGATCCCAAACCATTTTCAAGGTCATATAGGATATTGGAAGACATCTTAAAAAGTCCTCTCTGGGTCATTCTATCTGAAGAGCTTGAACTTCTGTTACTAAAAAAGCATTAAGTAAAAGAACTTAACATTAAATTCTAATACTAAACAAGCCTTACACGAAGACACTATTTAGTTAGGTTGTGTTCTTTTCCAGTATGATTTTTGTCTTTTGGCCAATTGTTTTATAACATTACCGTATCAACATATTTGAATTATGACTTTACAAACTGGAGGAAAGCATGTGTCAGACAGGTGTTTCACAGCTACAGACATGGTTCCTGGACACACACACACACACACACGCACCCCTCTGTGTAAAACAGAATGAAATATAGTTTAAAACCAGGATCCAAATATGTCATGGAGACATATGTACTGGTTCATCAGAGGAATTATAACTGAGAGTTTCAGATAGAGAGGAAGAGAAACCCCCCAGGAACATGATAAAATTAGATATAATTTGTGTGCACAGTTGATCTGCCGGGAACTGTGATTAACTGCACCATTTATAAGCTGCCACTCTTTGTCTCAGAAGTAGTCTGAAGCATCACAGCGGAGGTGTCATAGCATCACTAATTAGGTTATCCTCCATAGAACTTTCTAAGGAGAAGGAGAACACTGGAAATTCATTGGAGGTCTAATTAGTCACAGGTTTTGATTTGCTCTTGGGCTCTTATTCTCAAGCTCTCAATTATGTAGAAA